>NW_028161184.1:0-75612 GCF_964263955.1 Coregonus lavaretus
GGACTGAAGCATATCAGATCCTAACGTTTCAGACTGGACTGAAGCATATCAGATCCTAACGTTTCAGACTGGATTGAAGCATATCAGATCCTAATGTTTCAGACTGGACTGAAGCATATCAGATCCTAACGTTTCAGACTGGACTGAAGCATATCAGATCCTAATGTTTCAGACCGGACTGAAGCATATCAGATCCTAACGTTTCAGACTGGACTGAAGCATATCAGATCCTAACGTTTCAGACTGGACTGAAGCATATCAGATCCTAATGTTTCAGACTGGACTGAAGCATATCAGATCCTAATGTTTCAGACTAATGTCTGAAACTACTTTGAGATTCTTCAAAGTAGCCACCCTTTGCCTTGATGACAGCTTTGCACACTCTTGGCATTCTCTCAACCAGCTTCATGAGGTAGTCACCTGGAATGCATTTCAATTAACAGGTATGCCTTGTTAAAAGTTAATCTGGTGCCAGGTCATCTCAGCCTGGTGCCAGGTCATCTCAGCCAGGTGCCAGGCACTTTGGCCTTCATACACGACTTGGCATCTGTACAGTCGTGGTCAAAAGTTTTGAGAATGACACAAGTATTGGTCTTCACAAAGTTCGCCGCTTCAGTGTTATGAGATATTTTTGTCAGATGTTACTATGGTATACTGAAGTATAATTACAAGCATTCCATAAGTGTCAAAGGCTTTTTATTGACAATTACATTAAGTTCATGCAAAGAGTCAATATTTGCCCCTTCTTTTTCAAGACCTCTGCAATCCGCCCTGGCATGCTGTCAATTAACTTCTGGGCCACATCCTGACTGATGGCAGCCCATTCTTGCATAATCAATGCTTGGAGTTTGTCAGAATTTGTGGGTTTTTGTTTGTCCACCCGCCTCTTGAGGATCGACCACATGTTCTCAATGGGATTAAGGTCTGGGGAGTTTCCTGGCCATGGACCCAAAATGTTGATGTTTTGTTCCCTGAGCCACTTAGTTATCACTTTTGCCTTATGGCAAGGTGCTCCATCATGCTGGAAAAGGCATTGTTCGTCACCAAACTGTTCTTGGATGGTTGGGAGAAGTTGCTCTCGGAGGATGTGTTGGTACCATTCTTTATTCATGGCTGTGTTCTTAGACAAAATTGTGAGTGAGCCCACTCCCTTGGCTGAGAAGCAACCCCACACATGAATGGTCTCAGGATGCTTTACTGTTGGCATGACACAGGACTGATGGTATCGCTTCTCCGGACAAGGTGTTTTCCGGATGCCCCAAACAATCGGAAAGGGAATTCATCAGAGAAAATGACTTTACCCCAGTCCTCAGCAGTCCAATCCCTGTACCTTTTGCAGAATATCAGTCTGTCCCTGATGTTTTTCCTGGAGAGAAGTGGCTTCTTTGCTGCCCTTCTTGACACCAGGCCATCATCCAAAAGTCTTCGCCTCACTGTGCGTGCAGATGCACTCACACCTGCCTGCTGCCATTCCTGAGCAAGCTCTGCACTGGTGGTGCCCCAATCCCGCAGCTGAATCAACTTTAGGAGACGGCCCTGGCGCTTGCTGGACTTTCTTGGGCGCCCTGACGCCTTCTTCACAACAATTGTACCTCTCTCCTTGAAGTTCTTGATTATCAGATAAATGGTTGATTTAGGTGCAATCTTACTAGCAGCAATATCCTTGCCTGTGAAGCCCTTTTTTTGTGCAAAGCAATGATGACGGCACATGTTTCCTTGCAGGTATTTTTTCATGGTAACCATGGTTAACAGAGGATTTCAAGCACCACCCTCCTTTAAAAGCTTCCAGTCTGTTATTCTAACTCAATCAGCATGACAGAGTGATCTCCAGCCTTGTCCTCGTCAACACTCTCACCTGTGTTAACGAGAGAATCACTGACATGATGTCAGCTGGTCCTTTTGTGGCAGGGCTGAAATGAAGTGGAAATGTTTTTTGGGGATTCAGTTCATTTTCATGGCAAAGAGGGACTTTGCAATTAATTGCAATTCATCTGATCAATCTTCATGACATTCTGGAGTATATGCAAATTGCCATCATCAAAACTGAGGCAGCAGACTTTGTGAAAATTAGTGTTTGTGACATTCTCAAAACTTTTGACCACGACTGTACACTTGCCCAGTATTTACCCTATCCCCTCTGTTGAGGGCACTTGGTCCTATTTTAAAACCTATTTCCTCACAGTCCTTAATAAACAAGCTCCGCTAATGAAATGTAGAACCAAAAACCACTACTGGTTTAGCACTGAAATGTCTGAGCTGATCCAGCCCAAACACCTGCTCTGGCGTAAAGCAAAGGCCTCCATGATCCAGCCCAAACACCTGCCCTGGCGTAAAGCAAAGGCCTCCATGAACCCCTCTGATTGGCAACTCTTTAGGGAAGGACGGAACAACCACTCAATCAATCAATCAATCAATCAATCAGGACAGCAAAAGCAGGATATTACAAACAACAATTAGCTGCTTGTTGTTCTATGAACCCTAAGAACATCTGGAACACTGTGAAACTTCATCCTCTCAGCAGCCTACTGCACTCAACTAAGAGAACACTATCACCTCTGAACACTATCAACTCTGAACGCTATCACCTCTGAACACTATCACCTCTGAACGCTATCACCTCTGAACGCTATCACCTCTGAACACTATCACCTCTGAACACTATCACCTCTGAACGCTATCACCTCTGATCGCTATCACCTCTGAACACTATCACCTCTGAACACTATCACCTCTGAACACTATCACCTCTGAACACTATCACCTCTGAACGCTATCACCTCTGAACGCTATCACCTCTGAACGCTATCACCTCTGAACACTATCACCTCTGAACGCTATCACCTCTGAACACTATCACCTCTGAACGCTATCACCTCTGAACGCTATCACCTCTGAACGCTATCACCTCTGAACGCTATCACCTCTGAACGCTATCACCTCTGAACGCTATCACCTCTGAACACTATCAACTCTGAACGCTATCCCCTCTGAACACTATCACCTCTGAACGCTATCACCTCTGAACGCTTTCACCTCTGAACGCTATCACCTCTGAACGCTATCACCTCTGAACGCTATCACCTCTGAACACTATCACCTCTGAACGCTATCACCTCTGAACACTATCACCTCTGAACGCTATCACCTCTGAACACTATCACCTCTGAACGGTATCACCTCTGAACGCTATCACCTCTGAACGCTATCACCTCTGAACGCTATCACCTCTGAACGCTATCACCTCTGAACACTATCACCTCTGAACGCTATCACCTCTGAACGCTATCACCTCTGAACACTATCACCTCTGAACACTATCACCTCTGATAAAGTCAGAATGGTTGAGAATTTCAATAAACACTTTGTCAGGGCTGGCCACACGTTTGAATCTGCCATGCCCATTCCCACTGTCAGCCATGCTGCTCCGGTCCCCAGCAGAGTTCCCCCTGCTTCTCCTTCCAGCCAGTACAGGAGAACAAGGCGTCAAGGGAGTTGAGTAATCTGGACCCTAATCAATCAGATGGGCTCAATGATCTGGACCCCTTCTTTCTGAAGCTGTCTGCCTTCATCATCTCCTAGCCTCTTCAACCTCTCCTTATAAACATCTGTAGTCCCACAGGATTGGAAAGCTGCTGCCGTCCACTCTTCCAATGGGGCGACAAGCTAGACCCTAACTGTTACAGGGCCAATCTCCATCTTGCCTTGCCAAAAGTTTTTGAAAGTCTGGTCAACAAAAAGTTAACCCGCCAACTGGAGTCTCACAGGGTTCTTTCCTGGATGCAATCTGGCTTCAGAACAGGTCATGGGATGTACCTCTGCAACACTGAAGGTTCTAAACGGCGTCACATCTGTTTTTGACAACAAGCAGTATTGTGTGGCTGTATTTATTGACCACTGCATCCTGCTCAACAGACTCATCGACCTAGGGTTCTGTTAACCACTGCATCCTGTTCAACAGACTCATCGACCTAGGGTTCTGTTAACCACTGCATCCTGTTCAACAGACTCATCGACCTAGGGTTCTGTTAACCACTGCATCCTGCTCAACAGACTCATCGACCTAGGGTTCTGTTAACCACTGCATCCTGCTCAACAGACTCATCGACCTAGGGTTCTGTTAACCACTGCATCCTGTTCAACAGACTCATCGACCTAGGGTTCTGTTAACCACTGCATCCTGCTCAACAGACTCATCGACCTAGGGTTCTGTTAACCACTGCATCCTGCTCAACAGACTCATCGACCTAGGGTTCTGTTAACCACTGCTTTCTGCTCAACAGACTCATCGACCTAGGGTTCTGTTAACCACTGCATCCTGCTCAACAGACTCATCGACCTAGGGTTCTGTTAACCACTGCATCCTGCTCAACAGACTCATCGACCTAGGGTTCTGTTAACCACTGCATCCTGCTCAACAGACTCATCGACCTAGGGTTCTCAGAGGATTGTCTAGCCTGGTTTGAAAACCATTTATCTGGCCTGTACAATGTATCAAATCCAAGGGCCTGTTGTCCAAACCACTGGCTGTGTCTCTGGGAGTTCCACAAGGATGGATTCTTGGACCGACCCTATTCTGGGTTTATACCAACAATGTTGAGCTGCTGGTGACTCCCTCATCCACCTTTATGCTGACAACACTATCCTATACACAACTGGCCCCTCCCTGAACACTGGGCTGACCACCCTACAACATAGACTCCTGAGTAACTGTGCCACTAGAGATCCTGGTTCGAATCCAGGCTCTGTCGCAGCCGGCCGCGACCGGGAGACTCATGGGTGGCGCACAACTGGCCCAGCGTCGTCCAGGGTAGGGGAGGGAATGGCCGGCAGGGATGTAGCTCAGTTGATAGAGCATGGCGTTTGCAACGCCAGGGTTGTGGGTTCAATTCCCACGGGGGGCCAGTATAAAACAAATATGTATTCACTAACTGTAAGTCGCTCTGGATAAGAGCGTCTGCTAAATGACAAAAAAAAAAAAAAAAAAAAAAAATAGCTTTAACAACATCCAGCATGCCTTCTCTGACCTACTCCTCAATACCAAACAAACTAAATGTATGCTCTTCAACCGGAACCTACCTCAACCTCCTGCCCTCCTAACATTCTCACCCTGAATGGGGCTGATCACTGTCATTCCATACCCACATCACCACCTATAAATATATTGGTATATGGCTGATCACTGTCATTCCATACCCACATCACCACCTATAAATATATTGGTATATGGCTGATCACTGTCATTCCATACTCACATCACCACCTATAAATATATTGGTATATGGCTGATCACTGTCATTCCATACCCACATCACCACCTATAAATATATTGGTATATGGCTGATCACTGTCATTCCATACCCACATCACCACCTATAAATATATTGGTATATGGCTGATCACTGTCATTCCATACCCACATCACCACCTATAACTATATTGGTATAAGGCTGATCACTGTCATTCCATACCCACATCACCACCTATAAATATATTGGTATATGGCTGATCACTGTCATTCCATACGCACATCACCACCTATAAATATATTGGTATAAGGCTGATCACTGTCATTCCATACCCACATCACCACCTATAAATATATTGGTATATGGCTGATCACTGTCATTCCATACCCACATCACCACCTATAAATATATTGGTATAAGGCTGTTCACTGTCATTCCATACCAACATCACCTCCTATAAATATATTGGTATATGGCTGATCACTGTCATTCCATACCCACATCACCACCTATAAATATATTGGTATAAGGCTGATCACTCTCATTCAATACCCACATCACCACCTATAAATATATTGGTATAAGGCTGATCACTGTCATTCCATACCCACATCACCACCTATAAATATATTGGTATATGGCTGATCACTCTCATTCCATACCCACATCACCCACCTATAAATATATTGGTATAAGGCTGATCACTGTCATTCCATACCCACATCACCACCTATAAATATATTGGTATAAGGCTGATCACTGTCATTCAATACCCACATCACCACCTATAAATATATTGGTATAAGGCTGATCACTGTCATTCCATACCCACATCACCACCCATAAATATATTGGTATATGGCTGATCACTGTCATTCCATACCCACATCACCAACCTATAAATATATTGGTATATGGCTGATCACTGTCATTCCATACCCACATCACCACCTATAAATATATTGGTATAAGGCTGATCACTGTCATTCCATACCCACATCCCCCACCATCAGTCTAAAGTTAAATCTAGAATTGGTTTCCTTCACCAACTCTGCCAAGCACACCCTTGTAAAAAGGAGCGTCCTGCCGATCCTGGACTAAGGAGGATGTAGTTTACAGGGTTGACCCTAAAACCTCCCTCAATAAACTAGACATCATTTACCACACTGCCATCCACTTTGTTACCAGTGCCCCCTTCAACACTCATCACTGTGACCTTTACCCCCTGGTCAACTGTCCCTCGTTACGTACACGACACCAGACCCACTGGTCCCAAGTCCCTCATAGGCAAGTCCCCCCTCTATCTCAGCTCACTCCTCAACATCTCCACTACCAAAAGCAACCTCTGGTAGATGTATTACACTGGTCATTCCCAAAGCCAGCACTTCCTTTGGTATTGTATTACACTGGTCATTCCCAAAGCCAGCACTTCCTTTGGTATTGTATTACACTGGTCATTCCCAAAGCCAGCACTTCCTTTGGTATTGTATTACACTGGTCATTCCCAAAGCCAGCACTTCCTTTGGTATTGTATTACACTGGTCATTCCCAAAGCCAGCACTTCCTTTGGTATTGTATTACACTGGTCATTCCAAAAGCCAGCACTTCCTTTGGTATTGTATTACACTGGTCATTCCCAAAGCCAGCACTTCCTTTGGTATTGGATTACACTGGTCATTCCCAAAGCCAGCACTTCCTTTGGTATTGTATTCCACTGGTCATTCCCAAAGCCAGCACTTCCTTTGGTATTGTATTACACTGGTCATTCATTCCAGTTTCCCGCCGCCAACGACTGGAACGAGCTTCAAAAGACCCTCATTCATCCCCCCAGACTCCTCCTAAACCATATTAACTGAGCTGCTGTCTGATCAATGTACCTGCTGATCATTAAGTCTGCTGCGTTGCCTTGGACTTTTCTGCTCTAACTCACTGTGAATATTTCTTATCGTTGTATATTTGATGAATTTGAACCGAGTGTGTTTTATAAATGTTTGTGCTGTTCACTGTTGCAATGTTATGCCTCTTGGCCAGGTCGTTACTGTAAAAGAGAATTGGTTCTCAATTTACTTAGCTGGTTAAATAAAGGTAAAATAAATAAATAAATCAGTCACTCAGTCATCGGGCTAAAGGTTAAAGGTCAAGGTTAAAGGTCTGGGTGATGTATTTTATGGATTGCTATTCCCTATACAGATGCCATATCTTAATTTGATCACCCTGTTTTGCAGCAATTTAGGAAACGCTAACTTCAGTGTATTCAAGGTTTAAAAATGCTTCTTAAGTTTGTATTTTCTCACTTTAAAACTTGAATTGTCCTAAAGAAAAATGTGTCAACCCCTAAAAAATAATTCCCATGAATTATAATCCACATAATAATTTACATTTCACTGTTGCTGCAGGATTATATTCCTGATGTGAGAAATTGGGTCGAATTAAAATACGGCATCTGTATAGTGTACTATTTTTGTGCTATTTGGGACACCGTCAGTAATGGGGCTAATGGTTAACGTCCGTGTTATGCATTTAATGCTGAATCATTGTACGGTCATCGTTTTTCGGTCAAACCACCGGAGCTCTTGAGCCCAGACTTTGGACCCCCGCCACCTCCTAAATGGCTGTTTCATTTCACATGGACTCTGTCTTATGGTCAATTATTTAGCAGTCATCGTTTTGTCCATCTCCTACAGGGCACTGGACTGGGAAATGGGATTTGCTGCAAATGTTGATGTTCCAAAAACTCAATCAAGACTAGGGTCCCAATTGGTTTTTGAGTTGAGTTGTCTGTGGTGCAATGACCCAGAAACAGTGAGGGAAAGAAGAATGAATCTCTCTCTCTCTCTCTCTCTCTCTCTCTCTCTCTCTCTCTGTCTCTTTGTCTCTCTCTCGCTCTCTCTCGCTCTCTCTCTCTTTCTCTCTCTCTCTCTCTGTCTCTCTCTCTGTCTCTTTGTCTCTCTCGCTCTCTCTCTCTCTCTCTCTCGCTCTCTCTGTCTCTCTCTCTCTGTCTCTTTGTCTCTCTCTCTCTCTCTCTCTCTCTCTCTCTCTGTCTCAATTTCAATTTCAATTTCAATTTAAGGGGCTTTATTGTCAAGTGAAATAGATAATAAATAAAAGTGAAATAAACAATAAATATTAAAAGTAAACATTACACTCACAAAGGTTCCAAAAGAATGAAGACATTTCAAATGTCATATTATGTCTATATAAAGTTTTGTAACAATGTGCAAATAGTTAAAGTACAAAAGGGAAAATAAATAAACATAAATATGGGTTGAATTTACAATGGTGTTTGTTCTTCACTAGTTGTCCTTTTCTTGTGGCAAATACGTGTCTCTAATATGGTCATACATTTGGCAGGAGGTTAGGAAGTGCAGCTGTTTCCACTTCATTTTGTGGGCAGTGTGCACATAGCCTGTCTTCTCTTGAGAGCCAGGTCTGCCTACGGCGGCCTTTCTCAATAGCAAGGCTATACTCACTGAGTCTGTACATAGTCAAAGCTTTCCTTAAGTTTGGGTCAGTCACAGTGGTCAGGTATTCTGCCACTGTGTACTCTCTGTTTAGAGCCAAATAGCATTCTAGTTTGCTCTGTTTTAATTCTTTCCAATGTGTCAAGTAATTATCTTTTTGTTTTCTCATGATTTGGTTAGGTCTAATTGTGTTGCTGTCCTGGGGCTCTGTTCACAAGCACAAACAGACCCCACAGAGCCCCAGGACCAGCTTGCTTAGGGGACTCTTCTCCAGGTTCATCTCTCTGTAGGTTATGGCTTTGTTATGGAAGGTTTGGGAATCGCTTCCTTTTAGGTGGTTGTAGAATTTAACGGCTCTTTTCTGGATTTTGATATTTAGCTGGTATCAGCCTAATTCTGCTCTGCTTGCGTTATTTGGTGTTTTACGTTGTACACAGAGGATATTTTTGCAGAATTCTGCATGCAGAGTCTCTCTCTCTCTCTCATTATCAAACTGCTCATCACAAATCCACTGCAGGAGGTTCCGGGAGGTTCCGGGACCAGGGTTATGTGTGCTTAGTAATGACCTGGTCTGAAGCCAGTTAGATGCTGGTAACATGCTGGTACCATGCCAGCTTTATGCATGGTACCAGTGCCAGCTTCCACTGACCGTGTGTCTGTCTGTCTGTCTGTGTGTGTGTGTGTGTGTGTGTGTGTGTGTGTGTGTGTGTGTGTGTGTGTGTGTGTGTGTGTGTGTGTCCTGAGCCACTGAGGGTCTTGGCAGGGCTGGATAGAGTCAACTGATTGGGAGTTATATTCAGAAGCTTGAGTTATGTCACAAATGGGACTCCTTTAGACCAAAGCCTCTAAAAGGTAGTGCACTAGATAGGGAATAGGGTGCCAATCTCTGGTCTAAAGTCGTGCACTAGATAGGGAATAGGGTGCCAATCTCTGGTCTAAAGTAGTGCACTAGATAGGGAATAGGGTGCCAATCTCTGGTCTAAAGTAGTGCACTAGATAGGGAATAGGGTGCCATTCTCTGGTCTAAAGTAGTGCACTATATAGGGAATAGGGTGCCATTCTCTGGTCTAAAGTAGTGCACTAGATAGGGAATAGGGTACCATTCTCTGGTCTAAAGTAGTGCACTATATAGGGAATAGGGTGCCATTCTCTGGTCTAAAGTAGTGCACTATATAGGGAATAGGGTGCCATTCTCTGGTCTAAAGTAGTGCACTATATAGGGAATAGGGTGCCATTCTCTGGTCTAAAGTAGTGCACTAGATAGGGAATAGGGTGCCATTCTCTGGTCTAAAGTAGTGCACTAGATAGGGAATAGGGTACCATTTGGGACACACCCTGTCATATCTAGCAGCCTAGCTGTAGAAGAACGCACATCTGCACAGTTTCACATTGTACATCACTCTGTCCTTTAATGACACGTGCCACTCATTCTCACAACCTATTAATCCGTAAAGCAGCACACTGTCGTAAACCATAACAACGTACAGCACGTCGTACCATACATAACATCCCCCCCCCCCCCCCCCCACTTTCCAAAACCAGGGACTGGTACCATATATTGGGGCAAGAACCTAGATTGATACCTGTAAGAAATAAACATTAACCCTTAAAGGGATGGACTCTCCAAACTAGCCAGTTCAGTCCATTAACCTGGAGGTTGACTAAGACACCTGACGGTGCCTAAGAATGAAAAGAGGTTAAGTAGTCCCCTAGATGAGCAGGGCCAGTTCATGTCCGCATAGGCCTTTCTTCAACCGCCACCGCTTGTGGCTCTGGCCCTTGGGGAACCCACAGAGCCTGGGGCTCAGGTGGTAGTGGTGGAGGAGGTCCATCAGGTGGAGTGTCTGGCCTGTATGTCCGTTTTGTGGGCATTCGTATTCCTCGAGGGGCAGGGACTTTTCTGAGGCGGTTGGCGTGCCAGCGTGATCCATTGCTCATCATGAAGGTGGCGGGCCCCAGTTATCGACTGACCTGCAAGGGGTCCGACCAGAATGAGGCATTTTGTTGCACTGCTGAGGCCATCGGGCTCGGACCCAGTCTGACACTTGTATGATCGACTACTTCACCCTGTGTGCCTTGTCGAAACGCTGTTTCATTGCTCTTTGGTGCCTGGTCACTGCCTGCTGTTCTTGGGTGCGCCTAGTCGCCGGTTCTGCTACTCTCTGTGTTCTGAGTCTGTCCAGTGGCAGTTCCATCTCATGACCTGCCGGGAGACCTGTGTTGTCGTGTGTTTGCTTGCTCTGTAGTGCATAAACGTTTGATTCCAAGCAGGGGGGGGAGGGCGGACTGTACTTTTTTCCCACTGAGGAGGCATGCAGCACAATCCCTGACCAGGGCTTCAATGTCGTGGTCGATGCCTGGCCACCACACAAGTTCTGAACATCGCTGTTTTACCTTCACTGCCCAGGTGACCTTCGTGCGCCATGGATAGAACACGCGAACGCAGGCCACTCGGGACCACAGTGCGAAAGCCTCGAGAGACACAGACTTCTTCCCAGCAAGAAAGTTTTGTGCTTCACCCTGGCGAAAGTCGCCAGCTCTTCCGGCACCTGTGCTGGCCATCCAGTGCGTATGTAAGTGCGCAGGGTAGACAGTGTGGGATCCTGTTCCGATGCTTGCTTCAGCTCCTCCAGTGAGACGACTGACTGAAGGGGAGCGTAGAGCATTTGTACGTGCTCTGTTTCATTGTCGTCTGGCAAGACGGTCGGAGTAGGAGCGTCAAAGGAACGTGAGAGGAGGTCTGCCACCACGTTATCCCTCCCCCAGAGTGAACTTCAGCTGGTAGTCATACTGTCTGAGGCGGTCGGCCCATCTGCCAACAGTAGAGTCGTGAGGGACTGGTGGTCGGTTCGGAGCGTGAACAGCCGACCATATGGGTAGAGGTGCCACCTTTCGCACGCCCAGACACAGGCCGGTGCTTCTCGTTCGCCCACAGAGTACCGTTGTTCTGTGGGGCTCAGGGCCCTTGAGGCGAAGGCGACGGGCCTCTCAACGCCATTCTGCAGCTGTGAGAGGACAGCTCCTAGTGCTCCAGCTGAGGCGTCACGTGTGACAATGGTGTGGCAGACGGGGTCAAAGTGAGCCAAGACTGGGGCTGTGGTGAGCTGGCTCTTCAGTGAGCGGACCGCGTCTGAGCAGGCCGCCGTCCAGACCCATGGCTCGTCCTTCTTGTGGAGCTGGCGAAGGGGCGCTGTGGTCTGAGAGTAGTGGGGCAGAAACCGGAGGTAGTAAGCTGTCATGCCCAAGAATGAGGCCACCTGAGAGGCTGAGGTCGGTTCCGGGATCCGGTGGATGGCTTCAACGTTCGACATGAGTGGGGCAATGCCTTTGGCCGACAGGCGGAACCCCACAAACTCGACGGCTGGAGCTGCAAAGGTGCGCTTTCCACCGTTCAGGGTCAGGTTGTTCCGCAGTAGAGCACCGAATACTCTGTGGAGTCGATAATCATGGACGTGGAGGTCAGGGCCGTGGACCACGATGTCATCCAGATAGACCGCCACACCACGTATTCCAGCGAGGATGGTGCTCATCACCTTCTGGAAGCAGCTGGGGGCGGAGCTAAGTCCAAAAAGCCATGCGTGTATATATCTGAACACGCCAGCATGTGTGACAAAGGCCGTGAGGTCTCTGCTAGCTGCATGGAGGGGTACCTGAAGATAACCCTGACGAAGGTCGAGCTTCGTGAAGATCGTGGACCAATGGAATTGTGCTGACAGCTCCTCAGCTGTAGGAAAGGGGTCCTTATCCGGGACAACGGCCTTGTTCACAGCACAGAGATCCACACAGGTCCGGATTCCACCTGACTTTTTTTGGTTGCAATGACCAAGTTTGAAATCCAGGGGGCAGCGTTGACTGGCTCAATGATGCCTGCCTCCAACTGTGACTGGAGATCTTTTGTGACGTCATCATGCAGTGCGAAGGGAAACGCAGACCCACCTCGCCCAGCTGCACAGTGCATGTCCTGAATGACACATGGTTGGTGGAGACGGTTCGGATGTCCGTGTGTTCATGTTGAGAGTGAGATGAAAATAAGGGCCTGTTCTTGGAGGAGCTAGTAGCTTGGGGCAGAACGACACACTTTCGCAAAAGGGATTGTATTTTGAACAGTTCTTGCATATTTTCCCACGGGGGCCGGGCAGTTTGAAGCCCTTGAATTGTGAGAGCTAGCCCCACAGTTGTCACAGCTACTTCTGTTGGTTTGTCTGTGTGCCTGCCGGTGTCTGTGTCCATGCAGCTATCGACGTGGGAGGGCGTGCGCAGCGCGTGATCGTTGTAGTGCGCCTGCTCGGGCTGAAGCTGCTGTGTGAGAATGGCTGGGGGCCGAGTGTATGCTGCAGAGCTGTCTGTTAGCATTGAAGAGCATTCCAACGCCGCTTCAACCTGGAGTGCTATTTTAATAGCTCCATCTAGTTGTAAATTATCCGATTCCAAAAAGCAGTTTCTCCCTTGTCTTTTCACATAACGTCCCCTCTATCAACTGATCCCTGATGATCTCGTCCTGAAGTGTCCCGTAGTTACAAGAGCTAGCCAAATCCCTCCGATTAGCCACGTAGCTTTGAATGGACTCACCCGCAGCCGTTGGTGTCTTTTCCGTAGCCGGTAGTGTCGGAGGAGCACTCGCTCTTTCCCGGCGAAGTGGTTCCATAGGAGGCTGACTGCAGCGGTGAATGTTGGTAGCCGATCCAAGCGCTCTGAAAATCCCTCTGTCCCTCTGTACCGAGGCAGTGACGGAGCAGTGCTGTCCTCCGCTTGTCGGAGAGTCTAGAAAAGTCCATAGCTTCGAGACAAGTGTTAAAACATTCAAGCCAGTTATTCCACGGGACTGGAGGTTCACCAGGCACGACGAGGAATGGTGCTGGCGGCGGTAAACTGAATTCAGCCATCTTCGTCGCCAATGTTATATCTAACCTAGCTGTAGAAGAACGCACATCTGCACAGTTTCACGTTGTACATCACTCTGTCGTTTAATGACACGTGCCACTCATTCTGACAACCCATTCATCCGTAAAGCAGCACACTGTCGTAAACCATAACAGCGTACAGCACGTCGTACCATACATGACACATACCTGGTTGGATGTTCTAAGAAGGAACACGTTTAGAGTTCTAACCTTGTGGACAGACTGCTTTACACTCCCTGTGTACTCTGCCTAACCATAGACAGTACCATTCAGACACTGGATACATAACAAATTGCACCCTATTCCCTATATAGTGCACTACTTTTGACCAGAGCCCTATGGTCCACTCGAAAAGCACCGACTCTCAACATCCTAGGATGCTTTAATGTGTTTAAGATGTTGAGTTACACCTAGAGATCTCTCAGGGATAATGTGTTTAAGATGTTTAATAAGCGGTGTTGATTCAGCTGATTTAGAGACTAATCCTTCTGTTTCTTTCTTCCTGAAGCCAAGTGCTAAATTTATGATGTAGGATAGCTCTTTCTCTATTTCTCTCTCTCTCTCTCTCTCTCTCTCTCTCTCTCTCTCTCTCTCTCTCTCTCTCTCTCTCTCTCTCACTCCCTGTCTCTCTCTCACGCTCTCTCTCTCGCTCGCTCTCCACCCCATCTCTCTCTCTCTCTCTCTCTCTCTCTCTCTCTCTCTCTCTCTCTCAACCCCCCATCTCTTTCTCTCTCCACCCCCTTCCTCTTCACCCCCTTCCTTTTTAACAGTATTAATAACCTGTTGTATAACTGTCCTCAGAAACACATCAAAACGTTGTTCCATAATATCAACACTGAACAGAAAAGTATTCATCCCTATGTTAGCTTTACACACACACACACACACACACACACACACACACACACACACACACACACACACACACACACACACACACTGCTAATGGTTAGTGTAGAAGAGTAAACAGAGAGATGAGTGGTTTATGGATTCGTCACAATTCACTAGAAGAAGATATGTAAATGAGTGGGAATGAACAATGAGGGTTGACCGGGGTGACCATGGATGGGAAGGGTTTGTGTGTACCTGCTGTGCGTACCTGCTGTGTGTACCTGCTGTGTGTACCTGCTGTGTGTATCTGCTGTGTGTACCTGCTGTGTGTATCTGCTGTGTGTACCTGCTGTGTGTATCTGCTGTGTGTATCTGCTGTGTGTACCTGCTGTGTGTACCTGCTGTGTGGGCTGTGTGTACCTGCTGTGTGTACCTGCTGTGTGTACCTGCTGTGTGCACCTGCTGTGTGCAGCTCTATGGGCTGTGCATACCTGCTGTGTGTACCTGCTGTGTGTACCTGCTGTGTGTACCTGCTGTGTGTACCTGCTGTGTGTACCTGCTGTGTGTACCTGCTGTGTGTACCTGCTGTGTGCAGCCCTGCTGGGCTGTTTTCTCTCCAGTGATTTGATGTAGGTAGCAAGCATGGGGCCAGTCTTGACCTTGTTCTCAGAATGGTGACACACATTTCACAGGTAGGTGGGAAGACATCCGTACAGGAACCGATCCTCAGCTCCGTCCGTCCTGCCTCCATCTCCCCTCTCCCCCTCTCCCCCTCTGCATCCTCCCTAACCTAACCCTAAACCCTGTCCTGGTTGTGTCCATATATCACTACCAGAGAGCTATAGCAGTTACATAAGTTACATACCGTAAGAGGTAACCTACCTTCCCCCAACCCACCTTCCTCCTCCTTCCTCCTCCCCCCTCCCCCCTCCCCCTTCCTCCTCCCCCCTCCCCCGTCCTCCTCCCCCCTTCCTCCTCCCCCCTCCCCCCGTCCTCCTCCCCCTCCCCCTCCCCCCTTCCTCCTCCCCCCGTCCTCCTCCCCCTCCCCAGTGTTTACCGTGAATGCAGTCTCCGCTAACGCGGGAACATTGCCTTTAGATTTCAACATTGCATTTCCGCGATACGGTTTGAATAGAGCCCTTAATCTGCAGTATACAGGTGCAGCGTTTGAACTTAATGGTTAATCTTTAAGGGCATACAATATTAAAAGAGGAAGAACAACAAAGTAACTGGAGGTTGAGAGAGGTCTTAGACATACAACACTAGGTTACAACACTAGGTTACAACACTAGGCTACAACACTAGGTTACAACACTAGGTTACAACACTAGGTTACAACACTAGGCTACAACACTAGGCTACAACACTAGGTTACAACACTAGGTTACAACACTAGGTTACAACACTAGGCTACAACACTAGGTTACAACACTGGGTTACAACACTAGGTTACAACACTATGCTACAACACTAGGCTACAACACTAGGTTACAACACTAGGTTACAACACTAGGTTACAACACTAGGCTACAACACTAGGCTACAACACTAGGTTACAACACTAGGCTACAACACTAGGTTACAACACTAGGCTACAACACTAGGTTACAACACTAGGTTACAACACTAGGCTACAACACTAGGCTACAACACTAGGTTACAACACTAGGCTACAACACTAGGCTACAACACTAGGTTACAACACTAGGCTACAACACTAGGTTACAACACTAGGCTACAACACTAGGCTACAACACTAGGTTACAACACTAGGCTACAACACTAGGCTACAACACTAGGCTACAACACTAGGCTACAACACTAGGCTACAACACTAGGTTACAACACTAGGTTACAACACTAGGCTACAACACTAGGCTACAACACTAGGTTACAACACTAGGTTACAACACTAGGTTACAACACTAGGTTACAACACTAGGCTACAACACTAGGCTACAACACTAGGTTACAACACTAGGCTACAACACTAGGTTACAACACTAGGTTACAACACTAGGTTACAACACTAGGTTACAACACTAGGCTACAACACTAGGCTACAACACTAGGTTACAACACTAGGTTACAACACTAGGTTACAACACTAGGTTACAACACTAGGCTACAACACTAGGTTACAACACTAGGTTACAACACTAGGCTACGACACTAGGCTACGACACTAGGTTACGACACTAGGTTACGACACTAGGCTACAACACTAGGTTACAACACAAGGTTACAACACTAGGTTACAACACTAGGCTACAACACTAGGTTACAACACTAGGTTACAACACTAGGTTACAACACTAGGTTACAACACTAGGCTACAACACAAGGTTACAACACTAGGCTACAACACTAGGTTACAACACTAGGCTACAACACTAGGTTACAACACTAGGTTACAACACTAGGTTACAACACTAGGCTACAACACAAGGTTACAACACTAGGCTACAACACTAGGTTACAACACTAGGCTACAACACTAGGTTACAACACTAGGTTACAACACTAGGCTACAACACTAGGCTACAAAACTAGGTTACAACACTAGGTTACAACACTAGGTTACAACACTAGGCTACAACACTAGGCTACAACACTAGGTTACAACACTAGGTTACAACACTAGGCTACAACACTAGGTTACAACACTAAGCTACAACACTAGGTTACAACACTAGGCTACAACACTAGGTTACAACACTAAGCTACAACACTAGGCTACAACACTAGGTTACAACACTAGGCTACAACACTAGGTTACAACACTAGGTTACAACACTAGGCTACAACACTAGGTTACAACACTAGGTTACAACACTAGGCTACAACACTAGGTTACAACACTAGGTTACAACACTAGGCTACAACACTAGGTTACAACACTAGGTTACAACACTAGGCTACAACACTAGGTTACAACACTAGGCTACAACACTAGGCTACAACACTAGGCTACAACACTAGGTTACAACACTAGGTTACAACACTAGGCTACAACACTAGGCTACAACACTAGGCTACAACACTAGGTTACAACACTAGGCTACAACACTAGGTTACAACACTAGGTTACAACACTAGGCTACAACACTAGGTTACAACACTAGGTTACAACACTAGGTTACAACACTAGGCTACAACACTAGGCTACAACACTAGGTTACAACACTAGGCTACAACACTAGGTTACAACACTAGGCTACAACACTAGGCTACAACACTAGGTTACAACACTAGGCTACAACACTAGGTTACAACACTAGGCTACAACACTAGGTTACAACACTAGGTTACAACACTAGGCTACAACACTAGGTTACAATGCTGGGTTACAACACTAGGTTACAACACTAGGTTACAACAAAAGGTTACAACATTAGGCATAAGTTCAGATACAAACAGCTGTGGTTTTAGTTCTTGTGGTTTATTATGGTGCTAGTGTTGTGGTTTAGCATGGTTTTAGTGTTGTTGTGGTTTAGCATGGTTTTAGTGTTGTTGTGGTTTAGCATGGTTTTAGTGTTGTTGTGGTTTAGCATGGTTTTAGTGTTGATGTAGTTTAGCATGGTGCTAGTGTTGTTGTGGTTTAGCATGGTTTTAGTGTTGATATGGTTTAGCATGGTGCTAGTGTTGTGGTTTAGCATGGTTTTAGTGTTGTTGTGGTTTAGCATGGTTTTAGTGTTGTTGTGGTTTAGCATGGTTTTAGTGTTGTTGTGGTTTAGCATGGTTTTAGTGTTGATGTAGTTTAGCATGGTTTTAGTGTTGTTGTGGTTTAGCATTGTTTTAGTGTTGTTACAGTTTAGCATGGGTTTAGTGTTGTTGTGGTTTAGCATGGTTTTAGTGTTGTTGTGGTTTAGCATGGTTTTTGTAGTTTAGCATGGTGCTAGTGTTGTTGTGGTTTAGCATGGTGCTAGTGTTGTTGTGGTTTAGCATGTTTTTTGTGTTGATGTGGTTTAGCATGGTTTAAGTGTTGATGTAGTTTAGCATGGTGCTAGTGTTGTTGTGGTTTAGCATGGTGCTAGTGTTGTTGTGGTTTAGCATGGTTTTTGTGTTGATGTGGTTTAGCATGGTTTAAGTGTTGATGTAGTTTAGCATGGTGCTAGTGTTGTTGTGGTTTAGCATGGTGCTAGTGTTGTTGGGGTTTAGCATGGTTTTAGTGTTGTTGTAGTTTAGCATGGTTTTAGTGTTGTTGTGGTTTAGCATTGTTTTAGTGTTGTTGTGGTTTATCATGGTTGTTGTCCCTCTTTTTAGAATGGTTTAAGTGTTGTTGTAGTTTAGCATGGTGCTAGTGTTGTTGGGGTTTAGCATGGTTTTAGTGTTGTTGTAGTTTAGCATGGTTTTAGTGTTGTTGTGGTTTAGCATTGTTTTAGTGTTGTTGTGGTTTAGCATGGTTGTTGTCCCTCTTTTTAGAATGGTTTAAGTGTTGTTGTAGTTTAGCATGGTTTTAGTGTTGTTGTTGTTTATCATGGTTTTAGTGTTGATGTGGTTTAGCATGGTTTTAGTGTTGTTGTGACTAATCTCCCACAACAACACTAAAACAATGATAAACTGCAACAACACTAAAACCATTCTAAACCACAACAAGCTAAAAAGGTTCAACCCTGACTAGTCTCCAAGTGTCTGCCGCTGAAAAACATCCCCACAGCATGATGCTGCCACCACCATGCTTCACCATAGGGATGGTATTGGCCAGGTTATGAGCGGTGCCTGGTTTCCTCCAGACGTGATGGTTGGCATTCAGGCCAAAGAGTTCAATCTTGGTTTCATCAGACCAGATAATTTTATTTCTCATGGTCTGAGAGTCCTTTAGGTGCCTTTTGGCAAACTCCTAGCGGGCTGTCATGTGCCTTTTACTGAGGAGTGGCTTCCGTCTGGCCACTCTACCATAAAGGCCTGATTGGTGGAGTGCTGCAGAGATGGTTGTCCTGCTGGAAGGTTCTCCCATCTCCACAGAGGAACTCTAGAGCTCTGTCAGAGTGAGCATCGGGTTCTTGATCACCTCCCTGACCAAGGCCCTTCTCCCCCTGATTGTTCAGTTTGGCCGGGCGGCCAGCTCTAGGAAGAGTCTTGGTGGTTCCAAATTTCTTCCATTTAAGAATGATGGAGGCCACTGTGTTCTTGGGGACCTTCAATGCTGCAGACATTTTTTGGTACCCTTCCCCAGATCTGTGCCTCGACACAATACTCTCTCTGAGCTATATGGACATGCACTGTCAACTGTGGGACCTTATATAGACAGGTGTGTGCCTTTCCAAATCATGTCCAATCAATTGAATTTACCACAGGTGGACTCCAATCAAGTTGTAGAAACATCTCAAGGATGATCAATGGAAACAGGATGCACCTGAGCTCAATTACGAGTCTCATAGCAATGGGTCTGAACACTTACGTAAATAAGTTATTTCTGTTTATAATTTTTTATACATTTGCAAAAAAAATGTTATGCTTAGTCATTATGGGGTATTGTGTTTATATTGATGAGGGGAAAAAATAGTTTAATAAATTTTAGAATAAGTCTGTAACGTAACAAAATGTGGAAAAAGTCAAGGGGTCTGAATACTTTCCGAATGCACTGTATTTGTATAAACCTAATATAGAATAGAGGAGGCATTTGAATTTCACTGAATTAAATTATATTCCCTTTAATTAAAATCCTGTTTACTACTTCAATTCAAATTCAAATATATTTCAAGAATTTAATTGGAATTTATGAGGCATTCTTTTTTTATTATTATTATTTGTTATTTTTTGGGGGGGGTCTCTAAAACTACCCCGTCTCTCTCTCTAAAACTACCCCGTCTCTCTCTCTAAAACTACCCTGTCTCTCTCTCTAAAACTACCCCGTCTCTCTCTCTAAAACTACCCCGTCTCTCTCTCTAAAACTACCCTGTCTCTCTCTCTAAAACTACCCTGTCTCTCTCTCTAAAACTACCCTGTCTCTCTCTAAAACGACCCTGTCTCTCACTCTAAAACTACCCTGTCTCTCTCTCTAAAACTACCCTGTCTCTCTGACTAAAACTAACCTTTCTCTCTATAAAACTACCCTGTCTGTCTCTAAAACTACCCTGTCTCTCTCTAAAACGACCCTGTCTCTCTCTCTAAACCTACCCTGTCTCTCTCTAAAACTACCCTGTCTGTCTCTCTAAAACAACCCTGTCTCTCTCTCTAAAACTACCCTGTCTCTCTCTCTAAAACTACCCTGTCTGTCTCTAAAACTACCCTGTCTGTCTCTAAAACTACCCTGTCTCTCTCTCTAAAACTACCCTGTCTCTCTCTCTAAAACTACCCTGTCTGTCTCTAAAACTACCCTGTCTCTCTCTCTAAAACTACCCTGTCTCTCTCTCTAAAACTACCCTAACTCTCTCTAAAACTACCCTGTCTCTCTCTAAAACTACCCTGTCTCTCTCTCTAAAACTACCCTGTCTGTCTCTAAAACTACCCTGTCTCTCTCTCTAAAACTACCCTGTCTGTCTCTAAAACTACCATGTCTCTCTCTCTAAAACTACCCTGTCTCTCTCTCTAAAACTACCCTGTCTCTCTCTAAAACTACCCTGTCTCTCTCTCTAAAACTACCCTGTCTGTCTCTAAAACTACCCTGTCTCTCTCTCTAAAACTACCCTGTCTCTCTCTCTAAAACTACCCTAACTCTCTCTAAAACTACCCTGTCTCTCTCTAAAACTACCCTGTCTCTCTCTCTAAAACTACCCTGTCTGTCTCTAAAACTACCCTGTCTCTCTCTCTAAAACTACCCTGTCTGTCTCTAAAACTACCATGTCTCTCTCTCTAAAACTACCCTGTCTCTCTCTAAAACTACCCTGTCTCTCTCTCTAAAACTACCCTGTCTCTCTCTAAAACTACCCTGTCTCTCTCTCTAAAACTACACTGTCTCTCTCTAAAACTACCCTGTCTGTCTCTCTAAAACTACCCTGTCTCTCTCTCTAAAACTACCCTGTCTCTCTCTCTAAAACTACCCTGTCTGTCTCTCTAAAACTACCCTGTCTCTCTCTCTAAAACTACCCTGTCTGTCTCTAAAACTACCCTGTCTCTCTCTCTAAAACTACCCTGTCTCTCTCTAAAACTACCCTGTCTCTCTCTAAAACTACCCTGTCTCTCTCTCTAAAACTACCCTGTCTGTCTCTAAAACTACCCTGTCTCTCTCTCTAAAACTACCCTGTCTCTCTCTAAAACTACCCTGTCTCTCTCTCTAAAACTACCCTGTCTCTCTCTCTAAAACTACCCTGTCTGTCTCTCTAAAACTACCCTGTCTCTCTCTCTAAAACTACCCTGTCTGACTCTAAAACTACCCTGTCTCTCTCTCTAAAACTACCCTGTCTCTCTCTAAAACTACCCTGTCTCTCTCTAAAACTACCCTGTCTCTCTCTAAAACTACCCTGTCTGTCTCTAAAACTACCCTGTCTCTCTCTCTAAAACTACCCTGTCTCTCTCTAAAACTACCCTGTCTCTCTCTCTAAAACTACACTGTCTGACTCTAAAACTACCCTGTCTCTCTCTAAAACTACCCTGTCTCTCACTCTAAAACTACCCTGTCTCTCTCTCTAAAACTACCCTGTCTCTCTCTAAAACTACCCTGTCTCTCTCTAAAACTACCCTGTCTCTCTCTAAAACTACCCTGTCTCTCTCTAAAACTACCCTGTCTGTCTCTAAAACTACCCTGTCTCTCTCTCTAAAACTACCCTGTCTCTCTCTAAAACTACCCTGTCTCTCTCTCTAAAACTACACTGTCTCTCTCTAAAACTACCCTGTCTCTCTCTAAAACTACCCTGTCTCTCTCTCTAAAACTACCCTGTGTGTCTCTAAAACTACCCTGTCTCTCTCTAAAACTACCCCGTCTCTCTCTCTAAAACTACCCTGTCTCTCTCTCTAAAACTACCCTGTCTCTCTCTAAAACTACCCTGTCTCTCTCTCTAAAACTACCCTGTCTCTCTCTCTAAAACTACCCCGTCTCTCTCTCTAAAACTACCCTGTCTCTCTCTCTAAAACTACCCTGTCTCTCTCTCTAAAACTACCCTGTCTCTCTCTAAAACGACCCTGTCTCTCACTCTAAAACTACCCTGTCTCTCTCTCTAAAACTACCCTGTCTCTCTGACTAAAACTACCCTTTCTCTCTATAAAACTACCCTGTCTGTCTCTAAAACTACCCTGTCTCTCTCTACAACGACCCTGTCTCTCTCTCTAAACCTACCCTGTCTCTCTCTAAAACTACCCTGTCTCTCTCTAAAACAACCCTGTCTCTCTCTCTAAAACTACCCTGTCTCTCTCTCTAAAACTACCCTGTCTGTCTCTAAAACTACCCTGTCTCTCTCTCTAAAACTACCCTGTCTGTCTCTAAAACTACCCTGTCTCTCTCTCTAAAACTACCCTGTCTCTCTCTCTAAAACTACCCTGTCTGTCTCTAAAACTACCCTGTCTCTCTCTCTAAAACTACCCTGTCTCTCTCTCTAAAACTACCCTAACTCTCTCTAAAATGACCCTGTCTCTCTCTAAAACTACCCTGTCTCTCTCTCTAAAACTACCCTGTCTGTCTCTAAAACTACCCTGTCTCTCTCTCTAAAACTACCCTGTCTGTCTCTAAAACTACCATGTCTCTCTCTCTAAAACTACCCTGTCTCTCTCTCTAAAACTACCCTGTCTCTCTCTAAAACTACCCTGTCTCTCTCTAAAACTACCCTGTCTCTCTCTCAAAAACTACCCTGTCTCTCTCTAAAACTACCCTGTCTCTCTCTCTAAAACTACACTGTCTCTCTCTAAAACTACCCTGTCTGTCTATCTAAAACTACCCTGTCTCTCTCTCTAAAACTACCCTGTCTCTCTCTCTAAAACTACCCTGTCTGTCTCTCTAAAACTACCCTGTCTCTCTCTCTAAAACTACCCTGTCTGTCTCTAAAACTACCCTGTCTCTCTCTCTAAAACTACCCTGTCTCTCTCTAAAACTACCCTGTCTCTCTCTAAAACTACCCTGTCTCTCTCTCTAAAACTACCCTGTCTGTCTCTAAAACTACCCTGTCTCTCTCTCTAAAACTACCCTGTCTCTCTCTAAAACTACCCTGTCTCTCTCTAAAACTACCCTGTCTCTCTCTCTAAAACTACCCTGTCTGTCTCTCAAAAACTACCCTGTCTCTCTCTCTAAAACTACCCTGTCTGACTCTAAAACTACCCTGTCTCTCTCTCTAAAACTACCCTGTCTCTCTCTAAAACTACCCTGTCTCTCTCTAAAACTACCCTGTCTCTCTCTAAAACTACCCTGGCTGTCTCTAAAACTACCCTGTCTCTCTCTCTAAAACTACCCTGTCTCTCTCTCTAAAACTGCACTGTCTCTCTCTAAAACTACCCTGTCTCTCTCTAAAACTACCCTGTCTCTCTCTCTAAAACTACCCTGTGTGTCTCTAAAACGACCCTGTCTCTCTCTAAAACTACCCCGTCTCTCTCTCTAAAACTACCCTGTCTCTCTCTCTAAAACTACACTCTCTCTCTCTAAAACTACCCTGTCTCTCTCTAAAACGACCCTGTCTCTCACTCTAAAACTACCCTGTCTCTCTCTCTAAAACTACCCTGTCTCTCTGACTAAAACTACCCTTTCTCTCTATAAAACTACCCTGTCTGTCTCTAAAACTACCCTGTCTCTCTCTAAAACGACCCTGTCTCTCTCTCTAAACCTACCCTGTCTCTCTCTAAAACTACCCTGTCTCTCTCTAAAACAACCCTGTCTCTCTCTCTAAAACTACCCTGTCTCTCTCTCTAAAACTACCCTGTCTGTCTCTAAAACTACCCTGTCTCTCTCTCTAAAACTACCCTGTCTGTCTCTAAAACTACCCTGTCTCTCTCTCTAAAACTACCCTGTCTCTCTCTCTAAAACTACCCTGTCTGTCTCTAAAACTACCCTGTCTCTCTCTCTAAAACTACCCTGTCTCTCTCTCTAAAACTACCCTAACTCTCTCTAAAACGACCCTGTCTCTCTCTAAAACTACCCTGTCTCTCTCTCTAAAACTACCCTGTCTGTCTCTAAAACTACCCTGTCTCTCTCTCTAAAACTACCCTGTCTGTCTCTAAAACTACCATGTCTCTCTCTCTAAAACTACCCTGTCTCTCTCTCTAAAACTACCCTGTCTCTCTCTAAAACTACCCTGTCTCTCTCTCAAAAACTACCCTGTCTCTCTCTAAAACTACCCTGTCTCTCTCTCTAAAACTACACTGTCTCTCTCTAAAACTACCCTGTCTGTCTCTCTAAAACTACCCTGTCTCTCTCTCTAAAACTACCCTGTCTCTCTCTCTAAAACTACCCTGTCTGTCTCTCTAAAACTACCCTGTCTCTCTCTCTAAAACTACCCTGTCTGTCTCTAAAACTACCCTGTCTCTCTCTCTAAAACTACCCTGTCTCTCTCTAAAACTACCCTGTCTCTCTCTAAAACTACCCTGTCTCTCTCTCTAAAACTACCCTGTCTGTCTCTAAAACTACCCTGTCTCTCTCTCTAAAACTACCCTGTCTCTCTCTAAAACTACCCTGTCTCTCTCTAAAACTACCCTGTCTCTCTCTCTAAAACTACCCTGTCTGTCTCTCAAAAACTACCCTGTCTCTCTCTCTAAAACTACCCTGTCTGACTCTAAAACTACCCTGTCTCTCTCTCTAAAACTACCCTGTCTCTCTCTGAAACTACCCTGTCTCTCTCTAAAACTACCCTGTCTCTCTCTAAAACTACCCTGGCTGTCTCTAAAACTACCCTGTCTCTCTCTCTAAAACTACCCTGTCTCTCTCTAAAACTACCCTGTCTCTCTCTCTAAAACTACAGTCTCTCTCTAAAACTACCCTGTCTCTCTCTAAAACTACCCTGTCTCTCTCTCTAAAACTACCCTGTGTGTCTCTAAAACGACCCTGTCTCTCTCTAAAACTACCCCGTCTCTCTCTCTAAAACTACCCTGTCTCTCTCTCTAAAACTACACTGTCTCTCTCTAAAACTACCCTGTCTCTCTCTAAAACTACCCTGTCTCTCTCTCTAAAACTACCCTGTCTCTCTCTAAAACTACCCTGTCTCTCTCTCTAAAACTACTCTGTCTCTCTCTCTAAAACTACACTGTCTCTCTCTAAAACTACCCTGTCTGTCTATCTAAAACTACCCTGTCTCTCTCTCTAAAACTACCCTGTCTCTCTCTCTAAAACTACCCTGTCTGTCTCTCTAAAACTACCCTGTCTCTCTCTCTAAAACTACCCTGTCTGTCTCTAAAACTACCCTGTCTCTCTCTCTAAAACTACCCTGTCTCTCTCTAAAACTACCCTGTCTCTCTCTAAAACTACCCTGTCTCTCTCTCTAAAACTACCCTGTCTGTCTCTAAAACTACCCTGTCTCTCTCTCTAAAACTACCCTGTCTCTCTCTAAAACTACCCTGTCTCTCTCTAAAACTACCCTGTCTCTCTCTCTAAAACTACCCTGTCTGTCTCTCAAAAACTACCCTGTCTCTCTCTCTAAAACTACCCTGTCTGACTCTAAAACTACCCTGTCTCTCTCTCTAAAACTACCCTGTCTCTCTCTAAAACTACCCTGTCTCTCTCTAAAACTACCCTGTCTCTCTCTAAAACTACCCTGGCTGTCTCTAAAACTACCCTGTCTCTCTCTCTAAAACTACCCTGTCTCTCTCTCTAAAACTGCACTGTCTCTCTCTAAAACTACCCTGTCTCTCTCTAAAACTACCCTGTCTCTCTCTCTAAAACTACCCTGTGTGTCTCTAAAACGACCCTGTCTCTCTCTAAAACTACCCCGTCTCTCTCTCTAAAACTACCCTGTCTCTCTCTCTAAAACTACACTCTCTCTCTCTAAAACTACCCTGTCTCTCTCTAAAACGACCCTGTCTCTCACTCTAAAACTACCCTGTCTCTCTCTCTAAAACTACCCTGTCTCTCTGACTAAAACTACCCTTTCTCTCTATAAAACTACCCTGTCTGTCTCTAAAACTACCCTGTCTCTCTCTAAAACGACCCTGTCTCTCTCTCTAAACCTACCCTGTCTCTCTCTAAAACTACCCTGTCTCTCTCTAAAACAACCCTGTCTCTCTCTCTAAAACTACCCTGTCTCTCTCTCTAAAACTACCCTGTCTGTCTCTAAAACTACCCTGTCTCTCTCTCTAAAACTACCCTGTCTGTCTCTAAAACTACCCTGTCTCTCTCTCTAAAACTACCCTGTCTCTCTCTCTAAAACTACCCTGTCTGTCTCTAAAACTACCCTGTCTCTCTCTCTAAAACTACCCTGTCTCTCTCTCTAAAACTACCCTAACTCTCTCTAAAACGACCCTGTCTCTCTCTAAAACTACCCTGTCTCTCTCTCTAAAACTACCCTGTCTGTCTCTAAAACTACCCTGTCTCTCTCTCTAAAACTACCCTGTCTGTCTCTAAAACTACCATGTCTCTCTCTCTAAAACTACCCTGTCTCTCTCTCTAAAACTACCCTGTCTCTCTCTAAAACTACCCTGTCTCTCTCTCAAAAACTACCCTGTCTCTCTCTAAAACTACCCTGTCTCTCTCTCTAAAACTACACTGTCTCTCTCTAAAACTACCCTGTCTGTCTCTCTAAAACTACCCTGTCTCTCTCTCTAAAACTACCCTGTCTCTCTCTCTAAAACTACCCTGTCTGTCTCTCTAAAACTACCCTGTCTCTCTCTCTAAAACTACCCTGTCTGTCTCTAAAACTACCCTGTCTCTCTCTCTAAAACTACCCTGTCTCTCTCTAAAACTACCCTGTCTCTCTCTAAAACTACCCTGTCTCTCTCTCTAAAACTACCCTGTCTGTCTCTAAAACTACCCTGTCTCTCTCTCTAAAACTACCCTGTCTCTCTCTAAAACTACCCTGTCTCTCTCTAAAACTACCCTGTCTCTCTCTCTAAAACTACCCTGTCTGTCTCTCAAAAACTACCCTGTCTCTCTCTCTAAAACTACCCTGTCTGACTCTAAAACTACCCTGTCTCTCTCTCTAAAACTACCCTGTCTCTCTCTGAAACTACCCTGTCTCTCTCTAAAACTACCCTGTCTCTCTCTAAAACTACCCTGGCTGTCTCTAAAACTACCCTGTCTCTCTCTCTAAAACTACCCTGTCTCTCTCTAAAACTACCCTGTCTCTCTCTCTAAAACTACAGTCTCTCTCTAAAACTACCCTGTCTCTCTCTAAAACTACCCTGTCTCTCTCTCTAAAACTACCCTGTGTGTCTCTAAAACGACCCTGTCTCTCTCTAAAACTACCCCGTCTCTCTCTCTAAAACTACCCTGTCTCTCTCTCTAAAACTACACTGTCTCTCTCTAAAACTACCCTGTCTCTCTCTAAAACTACCCTGTCTCTCTCTCTAAAACTACCCTGTCTCTCTCTAAAACTACCCTGTCTCTCTCTCTAAAACTACTCTGTCTCTCTCTCTAAAACTACACTGTCTCTCTCTAAAACTACCCTGTCTCTCTCTAAAACTACCCTGTCTCTCTCTCTAAAACTACCCTGTCTCTCTCTAAAACAACCCTGTCTGTCTCTCTAAAACTACCCTGTCTCTCTCTAAAACTACCCTGTCTCTCTCTCTAAAACTACCCTGTCTCTCTCTCTAAAACTACCCTGTCTCTCTCTCTAAAACTACCCTGTCTCTCTCTAAAACTACCCTGTCTCTCTCTCTAAAACTACCCTGTCTCTCTCTCTAAAACTACACTGTCTCTCTCTAAAACTACCCTGTCTCTCTCTAAAACTACCCTGTCTCTCTCTCTAAAACTACCCTGTCTCTCTCTAAAACTACCCTGTCTCTCTCTCTAAAACTACCCTGTCTCTCTCTCTAAAACTACCCTGTCTCTCTCTCTAAAACTACCCTGTCTCTCTCTCTAAAACTACACTGTCTCTCTCTAAAACTACCCTGTCTCTCTCTAAAACTACCCTGTCTGTCTCTAAAACTACCCTGTCTCTCTCTCTAAAACTACACTGTCTCTCTCTAAAACTACCCTCTCTCTCACTAAAACTACCCTGTCTCTCTCTAAAACTACCCTGTCTCTCTCTAAAACTACCCTGTCTCTCTCTCTAAAACTACCCTGTCTGTCTCTAAAACTACCCTGTCTCTCTCTCTAAAACTACCCTGTCTCTCTCTAAAACTACCCTGTCTCTCTCTCTAAAACTACCCTGTCTGTCTCTAAAACTACCCTGTCTCTCTCTCTAAAACTACCCTTTCTCTCTCTCTAAAACTACACTGTCTCTCTCTAAAACTACCCTGTCTCTCTCTAAAACTACCCTGTCTCTCTCTCTAAAACTACCCTGTCTCTCTCTCTAAAACTACCCTGTCTCTCTCTCTAAAACTACCCTGTCTCTCTCTCTAAAACTACCCTGTCTGTCTCTAAAACTACCCTGTCTCTCTCTCTAAAACTACCCTGTCTCTCTCTCTAAAACTACCCTGTCTCTCTCTCTAAAACTACCCTGTCTGTCTCTCTAAAACTACCCTGTCTCTCTCTCTAAAACTACCCTGTCTCTCTCTAAAACTACACTGTCTCTCTCTCTAAAACTACCCTGTCTCTCGCTCTAAAACTACCCTGTCTTTCTCTCTAAAACTACCCTGTCTCTCTCTAAAACTACCCTGTCTCTCTCTAAAACTACCCTGTCTCTCTCTAAAACTACCCTGTCTCTCTCTAAAACTACCCTCTCTCTCTCTCCAAAACTACCCTGCCTCTCTCTCTAAAACTACCCTGTCTGTCTCTAAAACTACCCTGTCTCTCTCTAAAACTACCCTGTCTGTCTCTAAAACTACCCTGTCTCTCTCTCTAAAACTACCCTGTCTCTCTCTCTAAAACTACCCTGTCTGTCTCTAAAACTACCCGGTCTCTCTCTAAAACTACCCTGTCTATCTCACTAAAACTACCCTGTCTCTCTCTAAAACTACCCTGTCTCTCTCTCTAAAACAACCCTGTCTCTCTCTAAAACTACCCTGTCTCTCTGACTAAAACTACCCTTTCTCTCTCTAAAACTACCCTGTCTGTCTCTAAAACTACCCTGTCTCTCTCTAAAACTACCCTGTCTCTCTCTCTAAAACTACCCTGTCTCTCTCTCTAAAACTACCCTATCTCTCTCTAAAACTACCCTGTCTGTCTCTAAAACTACCCTGTCTCTCTCTAAAACTACCCTGTCTCTCTCTCTAAAACTACCCTGTCTCTCTCTCTAAAACTACCCTATCTCTCTCTAAAACTACCCTGTCTCTCTCTAAAACTACCCTGTCTCTCTCTCTAAAACTACCCTGTCTGTCTCTAAAACTACCCTGTCTCTCTCTCTAAAACTACCCTGTCTGTCTCTAAAACTACCCTGTCTCTCTCTCTAAAACTACCCTGTCTCTCTCTCTAAAACTACCGTCTCTCTCTAAAACTACCCTGTCTCTCTCTAAAGCTACCCTGTCTCTCTCTAAAACTACCCTGTCTCTCTCTCCAAAACTACCCTGTCTCTCTCTCTAAAACTACCCTGTCTGTCTCTAAAACTACCCTGTCTCTCTCTAAAACTACCCTGTCTCTCTCTCTAAAACTACCCTGTCTCTCTCTCTAAAACTACCCTGTCTCTCTCTCTAAAACTACCCTGTCTGTCTCTCTAAAACTACCCTGTCTCTCTCTCTAAAACTACCCTGTCTCTCTCTCTAAAACTACACTGTCTCTCTCTCTAAAACTACCCTGTCTCTCGCTCTAAAACTACCCTGTCTTTCTCTCTAAAACTACCCTGTCTCTCTCTAAAACTACCCTGTCTCTCTCTAAAACTACCCTGTCTCTCTCTAAAACTACCCTGTCTCTCTCTAAAACTACCCTCTCTCTCTCTCCAAAACTACCCTGCCTCTCTCTCTAAAACTACCCTGTCTGTCTCTAAAACTACCCTGTCTCTCTCTAAAACTACCCTGTCTGTCTCTAAAACTACCCTGTCTCTCTCTCTAAAACTACCCTGTCTCTCTCTCTAAAACTACCCTGTCTGTCTCTAAAACTACCCGGTCTCTCTCTAAAACTACCCTGTCTATCTCACTAAAACTACCCTGTCTCTCTCTAAAACTACCCTGTCTCTCTCTCTAAAACAACCCTGTCTCTCTCTAAAACTACCCTGTCTCTCTGACTAAAACTACCCTTTCTCTCTCTAAAACTACCCTGTCTGTCTCTAAAACTACCCTGTCTCTCTCTAAAACTACCCTGTCTCTCTCTCTAAAACTACCCTGTCTCTCTCTAAAACTACCCTGTCTGTCTCTAAAACTACCCTGTCTCTCTCTAAAACTACCCTGTCTCTCTCTCTAAAACTACCCTGTCTCTCTCTCTAAAACTACCCTATCTCTCTCTAAAACTACCCTGTCTGTCTCTAAAACTACCCTGTCTCTCTCTCTAAAACTACCCTGTCTGTATCTAAAACTACCCTGTCTCTCTCTCTAAAACTACCCTGTCTCTCTCTCTAAAACTACCCTGTCTCTCTCTCTAAAACTACCCTTTCTCTCTCTAAAACTACCCTGTCTCTCTCTAAAACTACCCTGTCTCTCTCTCTAAAACTACCCTGTCTGTCTCTAAAACTACCCTGTCTCTCTCTCTAAAACTACCCTGTCTGTCTCTAAAACTACCCTGTCTCTCTCTCTAAAACTACCCTGTCTCTCTCTCTAAAACTACCCTGTCTCTCTCTAAAACTACCCTGTCTCTCTCTAAAGCTACCCTGTCTCTCTCTAAAACTACCCTGTCTCTCTCTCCAAAACTACCCTGTCTCTCTCTCTAAAACTACCCTGTCTGTCTCTAAAACTACCCTGTCTCTCTCTAAAACTACCCTGTCTCTCTCTCTAAAACTACCCTGTCTGTCTCTAAAACGACCCTGTCTCTCTCTCTAAAACTACCCTGTCTCTCTCTCTAAAACTACCCTGTCTGTCTCTAAAACTACCCTGTCTCTCTCTCTAAAACTACCCTGTCTGTCTCTAAAACTACCCTGTCTCTCTCTAAAACTACCCTGTCTCTCTCTCTAAAACTACCCTGTCTGTTTCTAAAACTACCCTGTCTCTCTCTCTAAAACTACCCTGTCTGTCTCTAAAACTACCCTGTCTCTCTCTAAAACTACCCTGTCTCTCTCTCTAAAACTACCCTGTCTCTCTCTAAAACTACCCTGTCTCTCTCTCTAAAACTACCCTGTCTCTCTCTCTAAAACTACCCTGTCTCTCTCTCTAAAACTACCCTGTCTGTCTCTAAAACTACCCGGTCTCTCTCTAAAACTACCCTGTCTCTCTCACTAAAACTACCCTGTCTCTCTCTAAAACTACCCTGTCTCTCTCTCTAAAACTACCCTGTCTCTCTCTCTAAAACTACCCTGTCTCTCTCTCTAAAACTACCCTGTCTCTCTCTCTAAAACTACCCTGTCTCTCTCTCTAAAACTACCCTGTCTCTCTCTCTAAAACTACCCTGTCTCTCTCTCTAAAACTACCCTGTCTGTCTCTAAAACTACCCTGTCTCTCTCTAAAACTACCCTGTCTCTCTCTCTAAAAAACCCTGTCTGTCTCTAAAACTACCCTGTCTCTCTCTCTAAAACTACCCTGTCTGTCTCTAAAACGACCCTGTCTCTCTCTCTAAAACTACCCTGTCTCTCTCTCTAAAACTACCCTGTCTCTCTCTCTAAAACTACCCTATCTCTCTCTAAAACTACCCTGTCTCTCTCTAAAACTACCCTGTCTCTCTCTCTAAAACTACCCTGTCTGTCTCTAAAACTACCCTGTCTCTCTCTCTAAAACTACCCTGTCTGTCTCTAAAACTACCCTGTCTCTCTCTCTAAAACTACCCTGTCTCTCTCTCTAAAACTACCGTCTCTCTCTAAAACTACCCTGTCTCTCTCTAAAGCTACCCTGTCTCTCTCTAAAACTACCCTGTCTCTCTCTCCAAAACTACCCTGTCTCTCTCTCTAAAACTACCCTGTCTGTCTCTAAAACTACCCTGTCTCTCTCTAAAACTACCCTGTCTCTCTCTCTAAAACTACCCTGTCTCTCTCTCTAAAACTACCCTGTCTCTCTCTCTAAAACTACCCTGTCTGTCTCTCTAAAACTACCCTGTCTCTCTCTCTAAAACTACCCTGTCTCTCTCTCTAAAACTACACTGTCTCTCTCTCTAAAACTACCCTGTCTCTCGCTCTAAAACTACCCTGTCTTTCTCTCTAAAACTACCCTGTCTCTCTCTAAAACTACCCTGTCTCTCTCTAAAACTACCCTGTCTCTCTCTAAAACTACCCTGTCTCTCTCTAAAACTACCCTCTCTCTCTCTCCAAAACTACCCTGCCTCTCTCTCTAAAACTACCCTGTCTGTCTCTAAAACTACCCTGTCTCTCTCTAAAACTACCCTGTCTGTCTCTAAAACTACCCTGTCTCTCTCTCTAAAACTACCCTGTCTCTCTCTCTAAAACTACCCTGTCTGTCTCTAAAACTACCCGGTCTCTCTCTAAAACTACCCTGTCTATCTCACTAAAACTACCCTGTCTCTCTCTAAAACTACCCTGTCTCTCTCTCTAAAACAACCCTGTCTCTCTCTAAAACTACCCTGTCTCTCTGACTAAAACTACCCTTTCTCTCTCTAAAACTACCCTGTCTGTCTCTAAAACTACCCTGTCTCTCTCTAAAACTACCCTGTCTCTCTCTCTAAAACTACCCTGTCTCGCTCTAAAACTACCCTGTCTGTCTCTAAAACTACCCTGTCTCTCTCTAAAACTACCCTGTCTCTCTCTCTAAAACTACCCTGTCTCTCTCTCTAAAACTACCCTATCTCTCTCTAAAACTACCCTGTCTCTCTCTAAAACTACCCTGTCTCTCTCTCTAAAACTACCCTGTCTGTCTCTAAAACTACCCTGTCTCTCTCTCTAAAACTACCCTGTCTGTCTCTAAAACTACCCTGTCTCTCTCTCTAAAACTACCCTGTCTCTCTCTCTAAAACTACCCTGTCTCTCTCTCTAAAACTACCCTATCTCTCTCTAAAACTACCCTGTCTCTCTCTAAAACTACCCTGTCTCTCTCTCTAAAACTACCCTGTCTGTCTCTAAAACTACCCTGTCTCTCTCTCTAAAACTACCCTGTCTGTCTCTAAAACTACCCTGTCTATCTCTCTAAAACTACCCTGTCTCTCTCTCTAAAACTACCCTGTCTCTCTCTAAAACTACCCTGTCTCTCTCTAAAGCTACCCTGTCTCTCTCTAAAACTACCCTGTCTCTCTCTCCAAAACTACCCTGTCTCTCTCTCTAAAACTACCCTGTCTGTCTCTAAAACTACCCTGTCTCTCTCTAAAACTACCCTGTCTCTCTCTCTAAAACTACCCTGTCTGTCTCTAAAACGACCCTGTCTCTCTCTCTAAAACTACCCTGTCTCTCTCTCTAAAACTACCCTGTCTGTCTCTAAAACTACCCTGTCTCTCTCTCTAAAACTACCCTGTCTGTCTCTAAAACTACCCTGTCTCTCTCTAAAACTACCCTGTCTCTCTCTCTAAAACTACCCTGTCTGTCTCTAAAACTACCCTGTCTCTCTCTCTAAAACTACCCTGTCTGTCTCTAAAACTACCCTGTCTCTCTCTAAAACTACCCTGTCTCTCTCTCTAAAACTACCCTGTCTCTCTCTAAAACTACCCTGTCTCTCTCTCTAAAACTACCCTGTCTCTCTCTCTAAAACTACCCTGTCTCTCTCTCTAAAACTACCCTGTCTGTCTCTAAAACTACCCGGTCTCTCTCTAAAACTACCCTGTCTCTCTCACTAAAACTACCCTGTCTCTCTCTAAAACTACCCTGTCTCTCTCTCTAAAACTACCCTGTCTCTCTCTCTAAAACTACCCTGTCTCTCTCTCTAAAACTACCCTGTCTCTCTCTCTAAAACTACCCTGTCTCTCTCTCTAAAACTACCCTGTCTCTCTCTCTAAAACTACCCTGTCTCTCTCTCTAAAACTACCCTGTCTGTCTCTAAAACTACCCTGTCTCTCTCTAAAACTACCCTGTCTCTCTCTCTAAAAAACCCTGTCTGTCTCTAAAACTACCCTGTCTCTCTCTCTAAAACTACCCTGTCTGTCTCTAAAACGACCCTGTCTCTCTCTCTAAAACTACCCTGTCTCTCTCTCTAAAACTACCCTGTCTGTCTCTAAAACTACCCTGTCTCTCTCTCTAAAACTACCCTGTCTGTCTCTAAAACTACCCTGTCTCTCTCTAAAACTACCCTGTCTCTCTCTCTAAAACTACCCTGTCTGTCTCTAAAACTACCCTGTCTCTCTCTCTAAAACTACCCTGTCTGTCTCTAAAACTACCCTGTCTCTCTCTAAAACTACCCTGTCTCTCTCTCTAAAACTACCCTGTCTCTCTCTCTAAAACTACCCTGTCTCTCTCTCTAAAACTACCCTGTCTGTCTCTAAAACTACCCGGTCTCTCTCTAAAACTACCCTGTCTCTCTCACTAAAACTACCCTGTCTCTCTCTAAAACTACCTTGTCTCTCTCTCTAAAACTACCCTGTCTCTCTCTCTAAAACTACCCTGTCTCTCTCTCTAAAACTACCCTGTCTCTCTCTCTAAAACTACCCTGTCTCTCTCTCTAAAACTACCCTGTCTCTCTCTCTAAAACGACCCTGTCTGTCTCTCTAAAACTACCCTGTCTCTCTCTCTAAAACAACCCTGTCTCTCTCTAAAACTACCCTGTCTCTCTGACTAAAACTACCCTTTCTCTCTCTAAAACTACCCTGTCTGTCTCTAAAACTACCCTGTCTCTCTGACTAAAACTACCCTTTCTCTCTCTAAAACTACCCTGTCTGTCTCTAAAACTACCCTGTCTCTCTCTAAAACTACCCTGTCTCTCTCTCTAAAACTACCCTGTCTCTCTCTAAAACTACCCTGTCTCTCTCTCTAAAACTACCCTGTCTCTCTCTAAAACTACCCTGTCTGTCTCTAAAACTACCCTGTCTCTCTCTAAAACTACCCTGTCTCTCTCTCTAAAACAACCCTGTCTGTCTCTAAAACGACCCTGTCTCTCTCTCTAAAACTACCCTGTCTCTCTAAAACTACCCTGTCTCTCTCAAACTACCCTGTCTCTCTCTAAAACTACCCTGTCTCTCTCTCTAAAACTACCCTGTCGCACTCTCTAAAACTACCCCGTCTCTCTCTCTAAAACTACCCTGTCTCTCTCTCTAAAACTACCCTGTCTCTCTAAAACTACCCTGTCTCTCTCAAACTACCCTGTCTGTCTCTCTAAAACTACCCTGTCTCTCTCTCTAAAACTACCCTGTCTGTCTCTAAAACTACCCTGTCTCTCTCTCTAAAACTACCCTGTCTCTCTCTAAAACTACCCTGTCTCTCTCTAAAACTACCCTGTCTCTCTCTCTAAAACTACCCTGTCTGTCTCTAAAACTACCCTGTCTCTCTCTCTAAAACTACCCTGTCTCTCTCTAAAACTACCCTGTCTCTCTCTCTAAAACTACCCTGTCTCTCTCTCTAAAACTACCCTGTCTGTCTCTCTAAAACTACCCTGTCTCTCTCTCTAAAACTACCCTGTCTGACTCTAAAACTACCCTGTCTCTCTCTCTAAAACTACCCTGTCTCTCTCTAAAACTACCCTGTCTCTCTCTAAAACTACCCTGTCTCTCTCTAAAACTACCCTGTCTGTCTCTAAAACTACCCTGTCTCTCTCTCTAAAACTACCCTGTCTCTCTCTAAAACTACCCTGTCTCTCTCTCTAAAACTACACTGTCTGACTCTAAAACTACCCTGTCTCTCTCTCTAAAACTACCCTGTCTCTCTCTAAAACTACCCTGTCTCTCTCTAAAACTACCCTGTCTCTCTCTAAAACTACCCTGTCTGTCTCTAAAACTACCCTGTCTCTCTCTCTAAAACTACCCTGTCTCTCTCTAAAACTACCCTGTCTCTCTCTCTAAAACTACACTGTCTCTCTCTAAAACTACCCTGTCTCTCTCTAAATCTACCCTGTCTCTCTCTCTAAAACTACCCTGTGTGTCTCTAAAACTACCCTGTCTCTCTCTAAAACTACCCCGTCTCTCTCTCTAAAACTACCCTGTCTCTCTCTCTAAAACTACCCTGTCTCTCTCTCTAAAACTACCCCGTCTCTCTCTCTAAAACTACCCTGTCTCTCTCTCTAAAACTACCCTGTCTCTCTCTAAAACGACCCTGTCTCTCACTCTAAAACTACCCTGTCTCTCTCTCTAAAACTACCCTGTCTCTCTGACTAAAACTACCCTTTCTCTCTATAAAACTACCCTGTCTGTCTCTAAAACTACCCTGTCTCTCTCTAAAACGACCCTGTCTCTCTCTCTAAACCTACCCTGTCTCTCTCTAAAACTACCCTGTCTCTCTCTAAAACAACCCTGTCTCTCTCTCTAAAACTACCCTGTCTCTCTCTCTAAAACTACCCTGTCTGTCTCTAAAACTACCCTGTCTCTCTCTCTAAAACTACCCTGTCTGTCTCTAAAACTACCCTGTCTCTCTCTCTAAAACTACCCTTTCTCTCTCTCTAAAACTACCCTGTCTGTCTCTAAAACTACCCTGTCTCTCTCTCTAAAACTACCCTGTCTCTCTCTCTAAAACTACCCTAACTCTCTCTAAAACGACCCTGTCTCTCTCTAAAACTACCCTGTCTCTCTCTCTAAAACTACCCTGTCTGTCTCTAAAACTACCCTGTCTCTCTCTCTAAAACTACCCTGTCTGTCTCTAAAACTACCATGTCTCTCTCTTTAAAACGACCCTGTCTCTCTCTCTAAAACTACCCTGTCTCTCTCTAAAACTACCCTGTCTCTCTCTTAAAAACTACCCTGTCTCTCTCTAAAACTACCCTGTCTCTCTCTCTAAAACTACACTGTCTCTCTCTAAAACTACCCTGTCTGTCTCTCTAAAACTACCCTGTCTCTCTCTCTAAAACTACCCTGTCTCTCTCTCTAAAACTACCCTGTCTCTCTCTAAAACTACCCTGTCTCTCTCTCTAAAACTACACTGTCTCTCTCTAAAACTACCCTGTCTCTCTCTAAATCTACCCTGTCTCTCTCTCTAAAACTACCCTGTGTGTCTCTAAAACTACCCTGTCTCTCTCTAAAACTACCCCGTCTCTCTCTCTAAAACTACCCTGTCTCTCTCTCTAAAACTACCCTGTCTCTCTCTCTAAAACTACCCCGTCTCTCTCTCTAAAACTACCCTGTCTCTCTCTCTAAAACGACCCTGTCTCTCTCTCTAAAACTACCCTGTCTCTCTCTAAAACGACCCTGTCTCTCACTCTAAAACTACCCTGTCTCTCTCTCTAAAACTACCCTGTCTCTCTGACTAAAACTACCCTTTCTCTCTATAAAACTACCCTGTCTGTCTCTAAAACTACCCTGTCTCTCTCTAAAACGACCCTGTCTCTCTCTCTAAACCTACCCTGTCTCTCTCTAAAACTACCCTGTCTCTCTCTAAAACAACCCTGTCTCTCTCTCTAAAACTACCCTGTCTCTCTCTCTAAAACTACCCTGTCTGTCTCTAAAACTACCCTGTCTCTCTCTCTAAAACTACCCTGTCTGTCTCTAAAACTACCCTGTCTCTCTCTCTAAAACTACCCTGTCTCTCTCTCTAAAACTACCCTGTCTGTCTCTAAAACTACCCTGTCTCTCTCTCTAAAACTACCCTGTCTCTCTCTCTAAAACTACCCTAACTCTCTCTAAAACGACCCTGTCTCTCTCTAAAACTACCCTGTCTCTCTCTCTAAAACTACCCTGTCTGTCTCTAAAACTACCCTGTCTCTCTCTCTAAAACTACCCTGTCTGTCTCTAAAACTACCATGTCTCTCTCTTTAAAACTACCCTGTCTCTCTCTCTAAAACTACCCTGTCTCTCTCTAAAACTACCCTGTCTCTCTCTTAAAAACTACCCTGTCTCTCTCTAAAACTACCCTGTCTCTCTCTCTAAAACTACACTGTCTCTCTCTAAAACTACCCTGTCTGTCTCTCTAAAACTACCCTGTCTCTCTCTCTAAAACTACCCTGTCTCTCTCTCTAAAACTACCCTGTCTGTCTCTCTAAAACTACCCTGTCTTTCTCTCTAAAACTACCCTGTCTGTCTCTAAAACTACCCTGTCTCTCTCTCTAAAACTACCCTGTCTCTCTCTAAAACTACCCTGTCTCTCTCTAAAACTACCCTGTCTCTCTCTCTAAAACTACCCAGTCTGTCTCTAAAACTACCCTGTCTCTCTCTCTAAAACTACCCTGTCTCTCTCTAAAACTACCCTGTCTCTCTCTAAAACTACCCTGTCTCTCTCTCTAAAACTACCCTGTCTGTCTCTCTAAAACTACCCTGTCTCTCTCTCTAAAACTACCCTGTCTGACTCTAAAACTACCCTGTCTCTCTCTCTAAAACTACCCTGTCTCTCTCTAAAACTACCCTGTCTCTCTCTAAAACTACCCTGTCTCTCTCTAAAACTACCCTGGCTGTCTCTAAAACTACCCTGTCTCTCTCTCTAAAACTACCCTGTCTCTCTCTAAAACTACCCTGTCTCTCTCTCTAAAACTACACTGTCTCTCTCTAAAACTACCCTGTCTCTCTCTAAAACTACCCTGTCTCTCTCTCTAAAACTACCCTGTCTCTCTCTAAAACTACCCTGTCTCTCTCTCTAAAACTACCCTGTCTGTCTCTCTAAAACTACCCTGTCTCTCTCTCTAAAACTACCCTGTCTGACTCTAAAACTACCCTGTCTCTCTCTCTAAAACTACCCTGTCTCTCTCTAAAACTACCCTGTCTCTCTCTAAAACTACCCTGTCTCTCTCTAAAACTACCCTGGCTGTCTCTAAAACTACCCTGTCTCTCTCTCTAAAACTACCCTGTCTCTCTCTAAAACTACCCTGTCTCTCTCTCTAAAACTACACTGTCTCTCTCTAAAACTACCCTGTCTCTCTCTAAAACTACCCTGTCTCTCTCTCTAAAACTACCCTGTGTGTCTCTAAAACGACCCTGTCTCTCTCTAAAACTACCCCGTCTCTCTCTCTAAAACTACCCTGTCTCTCTCTCTAAAACTACACTGTCTCTCTCTAAAACTACCCTGTCTCTCTCTAAAACTACCCTGTCTCTCTCTCTAAAACTACCCTGTCTCTCTCTAAAACTACCCTGTCTCTCTCTCTAAAACTACTCTGTCTCTCTCTCTAAAACTACACTGTCTCTCTCTAAAACTACCCTGTCTCTCTCTAAAACTACCCTGTCTCTCTCTCTAAAACTACCCTGTCTCTCTCTAAAACAACCCTGTCTGTCTCTCTAAAACTACCCTGTCTCTCTCTAAAACTACCCTGTCTCTCTCTCTAAAACTACCCTGTCTCTCTCTCTAAAACTACCCTGTCTCTCTCTCTAAAACTACCCTGTCTCTCTCTAAAACTACCCTGTCTCTCTCTCTAAAACTACCCTGTCTCTCGCTCTAAAACTACACTGTCTCTCTCTAAAACTACCCTGTCTCTCTCTAAAACTACCCTGTCTCTCTCTCTAAAACAACCCTGTCTCTCTCTAAAACTACCCTGTCTCTCTCTCTAAAACTACCCTGTCTCTCTCTCTAAAACTACCCTGTCTGTCTCTAAAACTACCCTGTCTCTCTCTCTAAAACTACCCTGTCTGTCTCTAAAACTACCCTGTCTCTCTCTCTAAAACTACCCTGTCTCTCTCTCTAAAACTACCCTGTCTGTCTCTAAAACTACCCTGTCTCTCTCTCTAAAACTACCCTGTCTCTCTCTCTAAAACTACCCTAACTCTCTCTAAAACGACCCTGTCTCTCTCTAAAACTACCCTGTCTCTCTCTCTAAAACTACCCTGTCTGTCTCTAAAACTACCCTGTCTCTCTCTTTAAAACTACCCTGTCTCTCTCTCTAAAACTACCCTGTCTCTCTCTAAAACTACCCTGTCTCTCTCTTAAAAACTACCCTGTCTCTCTCTAAAACTACCCTGTCTCTCTCTCTAAAACTACACTGTCTCTCTCTAAAACTACCCTGTCTGTCTCTCTAAAACTACCCTGTCTCTCTCTCTAAAACTACCCTGTCTCTCTCTCTAAAACTACCCTGTCTGTCTCTCTAAAACTACCCTGTCTCTCTCTCTAAAACTACCCTGTCTGTCTCTAAAACTACCCTGTCTCTCTCTCTAAAACTACCCTGTCTCTCTCTAAAACTACCCTGTCTCTCTCTAAAACTACCCTGTCTCTCTCTCTAAAACTACCCAGTCTGTCTCTAAAACTACCCTGTCTCTCTCTCTAAAACTACCCTGTCTCTCTCTAAAACTACCCTGTCTCTCTCTAAAACTACCCTGTCTCTCTCTCTAAAACTACCCTGTCTGTCTCTCTAAAACTACCCTGTCTCTCTCTCTAAAACTACCCTGTCTGACTCTAAAACTACCCTGTCTCTCTCTCTAAAACTACCCTGTCTCTCTCTAAAACTACCCTGTCTCTCTCTAAAACTACCCTGTCTCTCTCTAAAACTACCCTGGCTGTCTCTAAAACTACCCTGTCTCTCTCTCTAAAACTACCCTGTCTCTCTCTAAAACAACCCTGTCTCTCTCTCTAAAACTACACTGTCTCTCTCTAAAACTACCCTGTCTCTCTCTAAAACTACCCTGTCTCTCTCTCTAAAACTACCCTGTCTCTCTCTAAAACTACCCTGTCTCTCTCTCTAAAACTACCCTGTCTGTCTCTCTAAAACTACCCTGTCTGTCTCTCTAAAACTACCCTGTCTCTCTCTAAAACTACCCTGTCTCTCTCTCTAAAACTACCCTGTCTCTCTCTCTAAAACTACCCTGTCTCTCTCTCTAAAACTACCCTGTCTCTCTCTAAAACTACCCTGTCTCTCTCTCTAAAACTACCCTGTCTCTCGCTCTAAAACTACACTGTCTCTCTCTAAAACTACCCTGTCTCTCTCTAAAACTACCCTGTCTCTCTCTCTAAAACAACCCTGTCTCTCTCTAAAACTACCCTGTCTCTCTCTCTAAAACTACCCTGTCTCTCTCTCTAAAACTACCCTGTCTGTCTCTAAAACTACCCTGTCTCTCTCTCTAAAACTACCCTGTCTGTCTCTAAAACTACCCTGTCTCTCTCTCTAAAACTACCCTGTCTCTCTCTCTAAAACTACCCTGTCTGTCTCTAAAACTACCCTGTCTCTCTCTCTAAAACTACCCTGTCTCTCTCTCTAAAACTACCCTAACTCTCTCTAAAACGACCCTGTCTCTCTCTAAAACTACCCTGTCTCTCTCTCTAAAACTACCCTGTCTGTCTCTAAAACTACCCTGTCTCTCTCTCTAAAACTACCCTGTCTGTCTCTAAAACTACCATGTCTCTCTCTTTAAAACTACCCTGTCTCTCTCTCTAAAACTACCCTGTCTCTCTCTAAAACTACCCTGTCTCTCTCTTAAAAACTACCCTGTCTCTCTCTAAAACTACCCTGTCTCTCTCTCTAAAACTACACTGTCTCTCTCTAAAACTACCCTGTCTGTCTCTCTAAAACTACCCTGTCTCTCTCTCTAAAACTACCCTGTCTCTCTCTCTAAAACTACCCTGTCTGTCTCTCTAAAACTACCCTGTCTCTCTCTCTAAAACTACCCTGTCTGTCTCTAAAACTACCCTGTCTCTCTCTCTAAAACTACCCTGTCTCTCTCTAAAACTACCCTGTCTCTCTCTAAAACTACCCTGTCTCTCTCTCTAAAACTACCCAGTCTGTCTCTAAAACTACCCTGTCTCTCTCTCTAAAACTACCCTGTCTCTCTCTAAAACTACCCTGTCTCTCTCTAAAACTACCCTGTCTCTCTCTCTAAAACTACCCTGTCTGTCTCTCTAAAACTACCCTGTCTCTCTCTCTAAAACTACCCTGTCTGACTCTAAAACTACCCTGTCTCTCTCTCTAAAACTACCCTGTCTCTCTCTAAAACTACCCTGTCTCTCTCTAAAACTACCCTGTCTCTCTCTAAAACTACCCTGGCTGTCTCTAAAACTACCCTGTCTCTCTCTCTAAAACTACCCTGTCTCTCTCTAAAACAACCCTGTCTCTCTCTCTAAAACTACACTGTCTCTCTCTAAAACTACCCTGTCTCTCTCTAAAACTACCCTGTCTCTCTCTCTAAAACTACCCTGTCTCTCTCTAAAACTACCCTGTCTCTCTCTCTAAAACTACCCTGTCTGTCTCTCTAAAACTACCCTGTCTCTCTCTCTAAAACTACCCTGTCTGACTCTAAAACTACCCTGTCTCTCTCTCTAAAACTACCCTGTCTCTCTCTAAAACTACCCTGTCTCTCTCTAAAACTACCCTGTCTCTCTCTAAAACTACCCTGGCTGTCTCTAAAACTACCCTGTCTCTCTCTCTAAAACTACCCTGTCTCTCTCTAAAACTACCCTGTCTCTCTCTCTAAAACTACACTGTCTCTCTCTAAAACTACCCTGTCTCTCTCTAAAACTACCCTGTCTCTCTCTCTAAAACTACCCTGTGTGTCTCTAAAACGACCCTGTCTCTCTCTAAAACTACCCCGTCTCTCTCTCTAAAACTACCCTGTCTCTCTCTCTAAAACTACACTGTCTCTCTCTAAAACTACCCTGTCTCTCTCTAAAACTACCCTGTCTCTCTCTCTAAAACTACCCTGTCTCTCTCTAAAACTACCCTGTCTCTCTCTCTAAAACTACTCTGTCTCTCTCTCTAAAACTACACTGTCTCTCTCTAAAACTACCCTGTCTCTCTCTAAAACTACCCTGTCTCTCTCTCTAAAACTACCCTGTCTCTCTCTAAAACAACCCTGTCTGTCTCTCTAAAACTACCCTGTCTCTCTCTAAAACTACCCTGTCTCTCTCTCTAAAACTACCCTGTCTCTCTCTCTAAAACTACCCTGTCTCTCTCTCTAAAACTACCCTGTCTCTCTCTAAAACTACCCTGTCTCTCTCTCTAAAACTACCCTGTCTCTCGCTCTAAAACTACACTGTCTCTCTCTAAAACTACCCTGTCTCTCTCTAAAACTACCCTGTCTCTCTCTCTAAAACAACCCTGTCTCTCTCTAAAACTACCCTGTCTCTCTCTCTAAAACTACCCTGTCTCTCTCTCTAAAACTACCCTGACTCTCTCTCTAAAACTACCCTGTCTCTCTCTCTAAAACTACACTGTCTCTCTCTAAAACTACCCTGTCTCTCTCTAAAACTACCCTGTCTGTCTCTAAAACTACCCTGTCTCTCTCTCTAAAACTACACTGTCTCTCTCTAAAACTACCCTCTCTCTCACTAAAACTACCCTGTCTCTCTCTAAAACTACCCTGTCTCTCTCTAAAACTACCCTGTCTCTCTCTCTAAAACTACCCTGTCTGTCTCTAAAACTACCCTGTCTCTCTCTCTAAAACTACCCTGTCTCTCTCTAAAACTACCCTGTCTCTCTCTCTAAAACTACCCTGTCTCTCTCTCTAAAACTACCCTGTCTGTCTCTAAAACTACCCTGTCTCTCTCTAAAACTACCCTGTCTGTCTCTAAAACTACCCTGTCTGTCTCTAAAACTACCCGGTCTCTCTCTAAAACTACCCTGTCTATCTCACTAAAACTACCCTGTCTCTCTCTAAAACTACCCTGTCTCTCTCTCTAAAACAACCCTGTCTCTCTCTAAAACTACCCTGTCTCTCTGACTAAAACTACCCTTTCTCTCTCTAAAACTACCCTGTCTGTCTCTAAAACTACCCTGTCTCTCTCTAAAACTACCCTGTCTCTCTCTCTAAAACTACCCTGTCTCTCTCTAAAACTACCCTGTCTGTCTCTAAAACTACCCTGTCTCTCTCTAAAACTACCCTGTCTCTCTCTCTAAAACTACCCTGTCTCTCTCTCTAAAACTACCCTATCTCTCTCTAAAACTACCCTGTCTCTCTCTAAAAATACCCTGTCTCTCTCTCTAAAACTACCCTGTCTGTCTCTAAAACTACCCTGTCTCTCTCTCTAAAACTACCCTGTCTGTCTCTAAAACTACCCTGTCTCTCTCTCTAAAACTACCCTGTCTCTCTCTCTAAAACTACCCTGTCTCTCTCTAAAACTACCCTGTCTCTCTCTAAAGCTACCCTGTCTCTCTCTAAAACTACCCTGTCTCTCTCTCCAAAACTACCCTGTCTCTCTCTCTAAAACTACCCTGTCTGTCTCTAAAACTACCCTGTCTCTCTCTAAAACTACCCTGTCTCTCTCTCTAAAACAACCCTGTCTGTCTCTAAAACTACCCTGTCTCTCTCTCTAAAACTACCCTGTCTGTCTCTAAAACTACCCTGTCTCTCTCTCTAAAACTACCCTGTCTGTCTCTAAAACTACCCTGTCTCTCTCTCTAAAACTACCCTGTCTGTCTCTAAAACTACCCTGTCTCTCTCTAAAACTACCCTGTCTCTCTCTCTAAAACTACCCTGTCTGTCTCTAAAACTACCCTGTCTCTCTCTCTAAAACTACCCTGTCTGTCTCTAAAACTACCCTGTCTCTCTCTAAAACTACCCTGTCTCTCTCTCTAAAACTACCCTGTCTCTCTCTCTAAAACTACCCTGTCTCTCTCTCTAAAACTACCCTGTCTGTCTCTAAAACTACCCGGTCTCTCTCTAAAACTACCCTGTCTCTCTCACTAAAACTACCCTGTCTCTCTCTAAAACTACCCTGTCTCTCTCTCTAAAACTACCCTGTCTCTCTCTCTAAAACTACCCTGTCTCTCTCTCTAAAACTACCCTGTCTCTCTCTCTAAAACTACCCTGTCTCTCTCTCTAAAACGACCCTGTCTCTCTCTCTAAAACTACCCTGTCTCTCTCTCTAAAACAACCCTGTCTCTCTCTAAAACTACCCTGTCTCTCTGACTAAAACTACCCTTTCTCTCTCTAAAACTACCCTGTCTTTCTCTAAAACTACCCTGTCTCTCTGACTAAAACTACCCTTTCTCTCTCTAAAACTACCCTGTCTGTCTCTAAAACTACCCTGTCTCTCTCTAAAACTACCCTGTCTCTCTCTCTAAAACTACCCTGTCTCTCTCTAAAACTACCCTGTCTCTCTCTCTAAAACTACCCTGTCTCTCTCTAAAACTACCCTGTCTGTCTCTAAAACTACCCTGTCTCTCTCTAAAACTACCCTGTCTCTCTCTCTAAAACAACCCTGTCTGTCTCTAAAACTACCCTGTCTCTCTCTCTAAAACTACCCTGTCTCTCTAAAACTACCCTGTCTCTCTCAAACTACCCTGTCTCTCTCTAAAACTACCCTGTCTCTCTCTCTAAAACTACCCTGTCGCACTCTCTAAAACTACCCCGTCTCTCTCTCTAAAACTACCCTGTCTCTCTCTCTAAAACTACCCTGTCTCTCTAAAACTACCCTGTCTCTCTCAAACTACCCTGTCTCTCTCTAAAACTACCCTCTCTCTCTCTCTAAAACTACCCTGTCGCACTCTCTAAAACTACCCCGTCTCTCTCTCTAAAACTACCCTGTCTCTCTCTCTAAAACTACCCTGTCTCTCTCTCTAAAACTACCCTGTCTCTCTTTAAAACTACCCTGTCTCTCTCTCTAAAACTACCCTGTCTCTCTCTCTAAAACTACCCTGTCTCTCTCTCTAAAACTACCCTGTCTCTCTCTCTAAAACTACCCTGTCTCCCTCTCTAAAACTACCCTGTCTCTCTCTAAAACTACCCTGTCTCTCTCTCTAAAACTACCCTGTCTCTCTCTCTAAAACTACCCTGTCTCTCTCTCTAAAACTACCCTGTCTCTCACTCTAAAACGACCCTGTCTCTCTCTAAAACTACCCTGTCTCTCTCTCTAAAACGACCCTGTCTCTTTCTCTAAAACTACCCTGTCTCTCTCTCTAAAACTACCCTCTCTCTCTCTCTAAAACTACCCTGTCTGTCTCTAAAACTACCCTGTCTCTCTCTCTAAAACTACCCTGTCTGTCTCTAAAACTACCCTGTCTCTCTCTCTAAAACTACCCTGTCTGTCTCTAAAACTACCCTGTCTCTCTCTCTAAAACTACCCTGTCTCTCTCTCTAAAACTACCCTGTCTGTCTCTAAAACTACCCTGTCTCTCTCTCTAAAACTACCCTGTCTCTCTCTCTAAAACTACCCTATCTCTCTCTAAAACTACCCTTTCTCTCTCTAAAACTACCCTGTCTCCCTCTCTAAAACTACCCTGTCTGTCTCTAAAACTACCCTGTCTCTCTCTCTAAAACTACCCTGTCTGTCTCTAAAACTACCCTGTCTCTCTCTCTAAAACTACCCTGTCTCTCTCTCTAAAACTACCCTGTCTCTCTCTAAAACTACCCTGTCTGTCTCTAAAACTACCCTGTCTCTCTCTAAAACTACCCTGTCTCTCTCTCCAAAACTACCCTGTCTCTCTCTCTAAAACTACCCTGTCTGTCTCTAAAACTACCCTGTCTCTCTCTAAAACTACCCTGTCTCTCTCTCTAAAACAACCCTGTCTGTCTCTAAAACTACCCTGTCTCTCTCTCTAAAACTACCTTGTCTGTCTCTAAAACGACCCTGTCTCTCTCTCTAAAACTACCCGGTCTCTCTCTCTAAAACTACCCTGTTGCTCTCTCTAAAACGACCCTGTCTCTCTCTAAAACTACCCTGTCTCTCTCTAAAACTACCCTGTCTCTCTCTCTGAAACTACCCGGTCTCTCTCTCTAAAACTACCCTGTCGCTCTCTCTAAAACTACCCTGTCTCTCTCTCTAAAACTACCCTGTCTCTCTCTCTAAAACTACCCTGTCTCTCTCTCTAAAACTACCCTGTCTCTCTCTAAAACTACCCTGTCTCTCACTCTAAAACGACCCTGTCTCTCTCTAAAACTACCCTGTCTCTATCTCTAAAACTACCCTCTCTCTCTCTCTAAAACTACCCTGTCTGTCTCTAAAACTACCCTGTCTCTCTCTCTAAAACTACCCTGTCTGTCTCTAACTGATAATAACATGTCAAAAAATGTAACAATAGTCTGGTCTTACAAAGAGCAATGGATAAATATAATTATAATCAATTATATTGATCCATTGCTCTGTGTAAAACCAGACTATTTTATTTTTTATTTATGGGGGGTAGATCAGCTTAATATTCAGATAGATTGTAACTTCCATCAATGTAATTGTCTGCATCACTTCCAATCCCCCATGTTTTTTATATATATATACTCCCCTTTATTACTTTCCAACCCCACCATCCTTTCCCTACTTGGGGTAAATTAGTGTACAACAATGCCCAGGCCTCTACTTCCAGCCTATACTTACTATCTACATTTTATGAACACATTCAATTTTACAATAATTCAATTTTATTTGTTTTTGCTCCTGAACTTCTTCTACTCTCAACCTCGCCGATCATTTTCATGATGTCCATCCGGTTTGCTTCTATATGCCATATATTTCTAACTGTGCTCTTTCCCAAAAGCTCCCAACATACAACCTATATACTTATTATGGACACAGTATGCTTACATTATTAGTTATCTTGTTATTATTTGTTGTTATTTGTTATTAGTCCCATCCTTCAACTCCATTGAACACCTCCCGTCTATCTCTTAACACCATCCATATAGGATTTCTATTTGCCATATATACAGTGGGGAGAACAATTATTTGATACACTGCCGATTTTGCAGGTTTTCCTACTTACAAAGCATGTAGAGGTCTGTAATTTTTATCATAGGTACACTTCAACTGTGAGAGACGGAATTTAAAACAAAAATCCAGAAAATCACATTGTATGATTTTTATGTAATTAATTTGCATTTTATTGCATGACATAAGTATTCCGTCTCTCACAGTTGAAGTGTACCTATGATAAAAATTACAGACCTCTACATGCTTTGTAAGTAGGAAAACCTGCAAAATCGGCAGTGTATCAAATACTTGTTCTCCCCACTGTATTTCAACCGTACTGTGATGTTTTACAAAAGTTCTGAACCTTTCTATTCTCATTGCTTCTACAGACTGTGAATTAAAAATAAACATTTTTGCTAAAAGTATTATTATATTATTGATCGATTGACTATGACTTTTCAGATCATCCAGTAATGCTATCTGCAAGGTCAGCTCCAGGTAAATATTGCAATCCTTTAGCCATTCCTGCACCTGTGTCCAACAACAAGCTACAAATGGACCGAACCAAAACAAATGATCTAATGATTCTGTCTCTTCACAGCAAAATCTGCAGAGCTGGGAAGATTTTATCCCCCATATAAATAACATTCTATTGGTAGCAAGAATTTTATATAATAATTTAAATTGAAAGATTCTAATTTTTGAATCCGGTGTCGTTTTGCGTGTCAGTTCATAAACACTATGCCATGGGATCGGTACGTCAAAAATCTCTTCCCAACTATTTTGCAATTTATATGGGACGGCTGTCAATCCTTTGGTCCTTAAGTGAAACTGATATACTTTTTTATTTATCACAGTTTTCCTTAACCAATTATGTTCTTTAATGCAAGGCCGACAGACAAGTTCCTTACTTTCTCCCCCTTCCACTTTCCTCTTCCACTTTTGCGGTAAGGCTGCAATTATTTGGTTGTAATTTTGGGTAGAGCAGACATTTCCATATGTTTTTGTTAGCTGCATGTGCGACATAACTCCACATTCTGTCCAAAAATAAAGTTTTTTTGTCAATTAGTATATTTGAATTTAACCACAATATTTGTTGCATTATTTGTTTTGTCGTTTCTGGAGGATTAAATTGAAATTGCAACCAACTTTCTATGGCTTGTTTTAGAAATAGTGATATTTGGGAGATTATTTCCTTTTCAAATAACTGAAAATGAGAGGTTGTAATCTGAATAAAGGGAAAAAGGCCATTCTTGAACATTGGGTGAGACAATCTTACTAATTTGCTTGAGAACCAGTTCGGATTTAAGTATAATTTTTGTATGACTGAAGCTTTTAGTGATAGGTCTAATGCTGTAATATTTAATCATTTCTGCCCTCAGAATTCATATTTGTAATGAATACTCGGACAGAGTGGTAAGATCCAATCGCAGAATAGCGATGCTTTATTAGAGTACAGACAAGAGAATAGCTTAATCGTGGTCGGGCGGGCTGTGGTCAAAACCGGGCCAGGCATAGACAGGCAGAGGTACCAAAGGAGCGGGCTTAGTCGTAGTCGAGGTCACAGGCACAGGATCAGAGAACGGTAATCACTGGGGTAAACAAGTAGAGGATTAAGCAATTCGGGGAGTCAAACAACAAGGCACAGGTCGGATACACGGGTAATCAAAAACAACAAACTCTCTCTCTCTCTCGGAACAAAACGCTTAGCAAGTCACAATGGAACAATACCTCGCGCCGACTGAGCTTCTGAGCACACCTTAAATCCTACACTAATTACTGACAGGTGTGCTCAGAACTCAGGTGAACCAGATCGAGTCTGATGACTCCCCCTCTCAGTAGATCGGGGAAGTGTCAGACTCTGTCTAGATCCTGCCAACCCCCGATCCCTTACAGTATCCCCCTCCCCAGGGCCGGCTCCTGACGGCCTTCTACCTCTACCGGGTGGTCTTCCTCTGGGTCGGGGTCCTGGATGATCTGGGTGCTCAGCGTGGAAAGTGGCCTTGAGAGCGGGATCCAGTATGTCCTTAGCCGGAACCCAGGACCGTTCCTCAGGTCCATATCCCTCCCAGTCCACGAGATATTCGATGCCCCCTCGTCTCCGTCTTGACTCCAGTATCTCGTGGACTGTATAGGTGGTGTCCTGTTCATCCTCCAAAGGTGGTGTAGTAGGTTGTTGAGCGATTGGTGGATACATCGGGCTATAATGGACAGGTTTCAACAGGGAGACGTGGAACGTAGGGTTTATCCTGTAGTGTCGAGGGAGTAACAGACGGTAGGTGACAGGGTTAATACGTCTCTGAACTTTGAAAGGACCAATGTACCTGGGTTGGAGCTTCTTGCAGCTCCGTCGGAACCGCAGGTCTCGGGTAGACAGCCACACTCGTTGTCCGGTTTGATAAGTGGGAGTAGGTCTCCGGCGTCGGTCGGCATAGGTCTTTTGCTGCTGTGAAGCTTGACTGAGATGTTGATGGGCCATCTCCCAGACCTGCGCACTCCGACGGAACCACTCGTCCACCGCCGGTACCATCCCGGGTGCGGTATCCCACGGGAACAGGGGTGGTTGATACCCTAGAACACACTGAAAGGGCGTTAGACGTAGGGAGGTGTGAATGAGTGAGTTCTGAGCATACTCTGCCCAAGGAAGGAATCGGCTCCACTCTTGCGGCTGCCGCAAACATTGTTGCCGTAGATACTTCCCAATTTCCTGGTTGAGCCGTTCGGTCTGCCCATTGGCCTGGGGATGATATCCGGAGGTGAGGCTCAACGAGATACCCAAGCGTTCGCAGAAGGCCTTCCAAACCCGGGATACGAACTGGGGTCCCCGGTCGGAAACAATATCCTCTGGAACACCAAACTGCCGGAACACCTGGTTAAACATAGTCTCCGCCATCTGAGTGGCGTTAGGTAAACGGGTCATGGGTACTAACCGACACATCTTTGAGAATCGATCGATGACCACGAGAATTACAGTATGGCCCTCTGATTCTGGTAGGTCGGTAACAAAGTCCATCACGATGTGCGACCAGGGTCGTTGAGGAGTTGGCAATGGCATCAGCTTGCCCTCCGGTAGTGCTCGAGGCGCCTTGGACTGAGCACAAACTGGGCAGGATAATACGTAGTCTCTGACGTCATCTGTGAGGGAATCCCACCAGTATTTTCGACTGATGAGTCGAGTAGTTCGAGTGATTCCGGGATGACCAGATCCTAGCGACGTGTGGCACCATTCCATCAGTTGAGGTCGAAGCGGAGCTGGTACAAACACCTTCGACACCGGGGTTTCTGGAGGGGCTGGTTCCGCTTGTAGGCTCTCCTGAATCGTGTCATCGATAGCCCACCTCACAGGACCAGCACGGCAACTCATGGGGAGGATAGGTTCTGGTTCAACCGGTCTGTCAGCGCGCTCGAACCGTCGGGAAAGCGCGTCCGCCTTACAATTCTTGGACCCGGGAATATAAGAGACAGTGAATTGGAAACGGTTGAAGAACAAAGACCACCTTGCCTGTCGGGAGTTCAGTCGTTTAGCACTGTGAAGATACTCCAGATTGCGGTGGTCCGTGAGCACTTGGAACGGATGAGCTGCTCCCTCCAGCCAATGTCTCCACTCCTCCAGTGCTAACTTCACCGCCAGCAATTCACGATTTCCCACGTCGTAGTTTTTAGAAAAAAAAGCACAGGGTCGTGATTTGGGCGGCTCACCTTGGCGCTGGGATAGCACGGCTCCAACTCCAACCTCCGAGGCGTCCACCTCCACGATGAACGGCAAGGTAGGATCCGGCTGACACAAAATGGGGACGGTGGTAAATCGTTGTTTCAATGTCTCAAAAGCCCGCACTGCCCCCTCCGTCCATTTCAGACCACGCCCCTTGTGGCTGGTCATTGCCGACAGGGGAGCTGCGGTGGTGCTGAAATTACGCACGAACCGTCTATAGTAATTGGCAAACCCCAAGAATCTCTGAAGCTCTTTCACCGTCTGGGGTTGAGGCCAGTCTCGTACAGCTTGTACCTTGGATTCATCCAGTCTTACCCCGTCGGGAGTGAGTATGGCCCCAAGGAAGGAAATCGTCGTGACATGGAATTCACTCTTCTCGGCCTTCACGAACAGAGAGTGTTGGCGGAGTCGGTCCAGAACCTGTCGTACATGGGACACATGTTCACTCAGAGAGTTAGAGTAGATTATGATGTCATCAATGTACACTATGACGAAACGATCAATCAAGTCCCTAAAAATGTCATTCATGAACGCCTGGAACACAGAGGGCGCGTTAGTAAGTCCATAGGGCATAACACAATATTCATAATGTCCTCGATGGGTGATGAAGGCGGTCTTCCATTCATCCCCCTCTCTAATGCGCACCAGATTGTACGCACTCCTGAGGTCCAGTTTACTGTAGATGGAGGCCTGCCCCACCTGCTCGAGGGCCGCTGGAATCAAAGGAAGGGGGTAACGATTTTTTATGGTGATATCGTTCAAACCTCGATAGTCTATACAAGGACGAAGTCCGCCATCCTTTTTCTTAACAAAGAAAAAACTGGATGCGGCGGGAGACGTAGATGGGCGAATGGCCCCTTGCTGAAGTGCCTCATCAATACACTTGCTCATTGATTCCCGTTCCGGCTGAGACAAAGGGTATATTCGTCCGCGAGGAGGGGTAGCCCCGGAGAGCAGATCAATTGCACAATCCCAGGCCCGATGCGGTGGTAACACGGTAGCCCTCTCCTTGGAGAACACCTGCGCGTAATCCTGGTACTCTGTAGGAACAACAGTAGACACCGCACCATTCGCATCCTCCACAGTAGACGTTTTGCAAGGTAAAATGAGGCACTCAGCCCTACATACAGTGGGGAAAAAAAGTATTTAGTCAGCCACCAATTGTGCAAGTTCTCCCACTTAAAAAGATGAGAGAGGCCTGTAATTTTCATCATAGGTACACGTCAACTATGACAGACAAAATGAGAAAAAAATTCCTGAAAATCACATTGTAGGATTTTTAATGAATTTATTTATAAATTATGGTGGAAAATAAGTATTTGGTCAATAACAAAAGTTTCTCAATACTTTGTTATATACCCTTTGTTGGCAATGACACAGGTCAAACGTTTTCTGTAAGTCTTCACAAGGTTTTCACACACTGTTTTGGCCCATTCCTCCATGCAGATCTCCTCTAGAGCAGTGATGTTTTGGGGCTGTTGCTGGGCAACACAGACTTTCAACTCCCTCCAAAGATTTTCTATGGGGTTGAGATCTGGAGACTGGCTAGGCCACTCCAGGACCTTGAAATGCGTCTTACGAAGCCACTCCTTCGTTGCCCGGGCGGTGTGTTTGGGATCATTGTCATGCTGAAAGACCCAGCCACGTTTCATCTTCAATGCCCTTGCTGATGGAAGGAGGTTTTCACTCAAAATCTCACGATACATGGCCCCATTCATTCTTTCCTTTACACGGATCAGTCGTCCTGGTCCCTTTGCAGAAAAACAGCCCCAAAGCATGATGTTTCCACCCCCATGCTTCACAGTAGGTATGGTGTTCTTTGGATGCAACTCAGCATTCTTTGTCCTCCAAACACGACGAGTTGAGTTTTTACCAAAAAGTTCTATTTTGGTTTCATCTGACCATATGACATTCTCCCAATCCTCTTCTGGATCATTCAAATGCACTCTAGCAAACTTCAGACGGGCTTGGACATGTACTGGCTTAAGCAGGGGGACACGTCTCGCACTGCAGGATTTAAGTCCCTGGCGGCGTAGTGTGTTACTGATGGTAGGCTTTGTTACTTTGGTCCCAGCTCTCTGCAGGTCATTCACTAGGTCCCACCGTGTGGTTCTGGGATTTTTGCTCACCGTTCTTGTGATCATTTTGACCCCACGGGGTGAGATCTTGCGTGGAGCCCCAGATCGAGGGAGATTATCAGTGGTCTTGTATGTCTTCCATTTCCTAATAATTGCTCCCACAGTTGATTTCTTCAAACCAAGCTGCTTACCTATTGCAGATTCAGTCTTCCCAGCCTGGTGCAGGTCTACAATTTTGTTTCTTGTGTCCTTTGACAGCTCTTTGTTCTTGGCCATAGTGGAGTTTGGAGTGTGACTGTTTGAGGTTGTGGACATGTGTCTTTTATACTGATAACAAGTTCAAACAGGTGCCATTAATACAGGTAACGAGTGGAGGACAGAGGAGCCTCTTAAAGAAGAAGTTACAGGTCTGTGAGAGCCAGAAATCTTGCTTGTTTGTAGGTGACCAAATACTTATTTTCCACCATAATTTGCAAATAAATTCATTAAAAATCCTACAATGTGATTTTCTGGATTATTTTTTTTCAATTTATCTGTCATAGTTGACGTGTACCTATGATGAAAATTACAGGCCTCTCTCATCTTTTTAAGTGGGAGAACTTGCACAATTGGTGGCTGACTAAATACTTTTTTTCCCCACTGTACCTCACTCCAAGCCGTGATATCGCCAGATTTCCAGGAGATGACCGGATCATGGGTAACGAGCCAGGGGTGGCCGAGGACTAGCGGCTCCCGTGGAGCGGAGATGACGAACAGAATGATGTTCTCATGGTGCAGGGAGCCCACTTGTAACTTGATTTCCCCGGTACGGTGCGTAATGAACCCAGTGCCCATGGGCTCACCGTCTAGCGCGTTGACTCGCAGGGGAGGTTGAATTGGGATAAGTTGAACTCCCAACTCCTCAGCAAGACCCATATCCAGAAAGCTGGCAGCCGCTCCGGAATCAATAAGTCCTTCCAACCTGCGCACTTTCTCTCCGACAGATAAGGTAACAGGCACATACATTTGTTTAGATGTAATGTTCAACACTGGAATCTCACTCACCGGTTTGGCAGTTCCGAGGCGATATCCTGGGGTACGGTTAGGTCGTACCGGACATTGACGAACGAAATGACCCGCCTGACCCCAATACAGGCATAGTCCGTCTTGCCGACGTTGTTGTCTCACCGAACCTTGTAGAGGTGACCGTCCCAGTTGCATAGGTTCCTCCTCAGATTCTCTCCTCCGCTCTGTCGATTGCATAGGACCAGTGATCGAGGGCTCCCGGACTGTGGATGCCTTGTGTTGCACTATAAGATTATCAATAGAGATGGCTATTTTGATAAACTCATGTAGCGCAGTGATATCTCCTCGACAAGCCAACTCAGTCTGTACATCTTGGCGCAGCCCTCTTTGGAAAACTGTGAGCAAAGCAGTTTCGCTCCATCCGCTACCGGCTGCTATAGTACGGAACTCTAAAGCGTAGTCGGCTACTGTGCGACGGCCCTGCTGAAGTTCGCATAGTTGGTCTCCCACACTACGCCCAGATACTGGGTGGTCGAACACCTCTTGAAACAGTCTCTTGAACTGAACTTCCGCATTCAACTAGGGGACCTCAGCTGCCCAAAGCGCAGTAGCCCAATCCAGTGCTCTTCCCGTTAGCAGAGAAATCATGAAATCCACCCTGCTACGGTCATCGGAAAACATAGTACTATTATACGACATATACAGGGACATCTGGAGTAGAAACCCCTGACATTTGCCAGGTTCCCCGTCGTACCTTGTCGGTATAGAAATCGGAGGTGCATGACGAGGACTGACCGTACTCGGGGTGGTGCCTTCCGCTGCACCAGCGTTGAGTAGCTGTAGGAGTTCATCCATGCGTTTCTCCTGTATCTCCCATCGCCTCTGTAATTCCGCTGGATCCATGGTAATGGCGAGGTATTCTGTAATGAATACTCGGACAGAGTGGTAAGATCCAATCGCAGAATAGTGATGCTTTATTAGAGTACAGACAAGGGAATAGCTTAATCGTGGTCGGGCGGGCTGTGGTCAAAACCGGGCCAGGCATAGACAGGCAGAGGTACCAAAGGAGCGGGCTTAGTCGTAGTCGAGGTCACAGGCACAGGATCAGAGAACGGTAATCACTGGGGTAAACAAGTAGAGGATTAAGCAATTCGGGGAGTCAAACAACAAGGCACAGGTCGGATACACGGGTAATCAAAAACAACAAACTCTCTCTCTCTCTCTCTCTCTCGGAACAAAACGCTTAGCAAGTCACAATGGAACAATACCTCGCGCCGACTGAGCTTCTGAGCACACCTTAAATCCTACACTAATTACTGACAGGTGTGCTCAGAACTCAGGTGAACCAGATCGAGTCTGATGACTCCCCCTCTCAGTAGATCGGGGAAGTGTCAGACTCTGTCTAGATCCTGCCAACCCCCGATCCCTTACAATATTCATTATATAAATAGGCCCTTTTAATTTTGTCTGGCTTGCCGTTCCAAATAAAATTGAATATTTTTTTCTCATATAATTTAAAAAACAGTTCGCTAGGCGTAGGCAAGACCATAAGCAAATAGGTAAACTGGAATAATACTAAAGAGTTAATCAGGGTGATTTTTCCACAAATTGACAGGTATTTACCTTTCCATGGTAGCAAGATCTTATCTATTTTTGCTAACTTTCTATAAAAATGTATTGAAGTGAGATCATTTATTTCCTTTGGGATATGTATTCCGAGTATATCCACATCACCATCAGACCATTTTATTGGTAAACTACATGGTAATGTAAAAATCGTATTTTTTAGTGATCCAATACGTAATATAGTACATTTGTCATAATTTGGTTGTAATCCAGATAGGTTAGAACATGTATCTAGATCCTCTATGAGGCTGTGGAGGGATTCTAGTTGTGGATTTAAAAGAAAACATGAATCATCAGCGTACAATGACACCTTTGTTTTTAAGCCCTGGATTTCTAATCCTCTGATATTATTATTGGATCTGATTTTAATAGCAAACATCTCGATGGCCACAATAAATAGATATGCCGATAGTGGACAACCTTGTTTCACTCCTCTTGACAGTTTAAAACTTCCTGAGAAATAGCCATTATTTACTATTTTACACCTAGGGTTACTATACATGATTTTGACCCATTTTATAAGAGATTCTCCAAAATTGAAATGCTCCAGGCATTTACATATAAACCCCAGTCGTACTTTATCAAATGCCTTTTCGAAGTCTGCTATGAATAGCAGGCCTGGTTTCCCATATTTTCCAATACTTGCCTTATATTATCTCCAATGTATCTTCCATGTAAAAAACCTGTCTGATTAGAATGAATAATATCCGACAATACCTCTTTAATTCTATGCGCTATATATTTTGCTAGAATTTTTGCATCACAACACTGAAGTGTAAGGGGCCTCCAATATTTAAATGGACTGGATCTTTATATTTTCCACTTGTATCCTGTTTCAGTAATAATGAGATCAGACCTTCTTCTTGAGTGTCAGATAATCTACCATTTACATAGGAGTGATTAAAACATGCTAATAACGGTCCCCTTAGTATATCAAAAAAGGTTTGGTATACCTCGACTGGTATGCCATCCAACCCTGGAGTTTTACCAGACTTAAAGTCTTTAATTGCATCCAGAAGTTCCTCCTCTGTAATTTCACCTTCACATGAGTCTTTCTGTATGGCTGTTAATTTTACATTATCAGTAGAAAAAAAATCTCTACAATTAGCTTCAGTTAGAGGAGATGGAGGCGACTGAAAAGAAAACATATGCTTAAAGTACCTTGTTTCCACCTTCAAAATAAAATTTGGTGAATCATGGGTGACTCCGTCAATTGTAACCAGTTTCATGAAGTTCTTTTTGGTAGCATTCCTATGTTGAAGATTAAAAAAGAATTTTGTGCATTTTTCCCCATATTCCATCCAGTTTGCATTATTTTTATAATATATTACACTTGATCTTTCTTGAATAAGTTTCTCTATTTCTTTTTGTTTTTCCTCTAATTTATTCTGAGCCTCTATGTTACAGTTTTTATTGCCATCTATCTGTTCTGTTAGACTTTCTATTTCCTTTGTTAGTGTAAACTCTTTTGACCTAAATTGCTTTTGTTTTCGAGATGAGTACTGAATTGCATGGCCTCTAAAGGCACATTTAAAGGTGTCCCATACAATAAGTAGATTTGCTGTACCTATGTTATGTCAGAAAAAGTCAGTTATAAATTCCTTTGTTTAATTATAAATAAATAATCATCCAATAGGCTTTGATTACATTTCCAATATCCTCGCCCACGTGGGAATTCAGTATGAGTAATGTATATGCCAATTATATGATGGTCTGACCACATTCTGTCCCCTATCAACACTTGTATAACTTTTGGTGCCAACGAGAATGAGATAAGAAAGAAGTCAATAGGACTAGCTTGATTCAGTCTCCGCCATGTATATCTCACTAGATCAGTTTATTTAAGCCTCCACATACAGTGGGGAGAACAAGTATTTGATACACTGCCGATTTTGCAGGTTTTCCTACTTACAAAGCATGTAGAGGTCTGTAATTTTTATCATAGGTACACTTCAACTGTGAGAGACGGAATCTAAAACACAAATCCAGAAAATCACATTGTATGATTTTTAAGTAATTATTTTGCATTTTATTGCATGACATAAGTATTTGATACATCAGAAAAGCAGAACTTAATATTTGGTACAGAAACCTTTGTTTGCAATTACAGAGATCATACGTTTCCTGTAGGTCTTGACCAGGTTTGCACACACTGCAGCAGGGATTTTGGCCCACTCCTCCATACAGACCTTCTCCAGATCCTTCAGGTTTCGGGGCTGTCGCTGAGCAATACAGACTTTCAGCTCCCTCCAAAGATTTTCTATTGGGTTCAGGTCTGGAGACTGGCTAGGCCACTCCAGGACCTTGAGATGCTTCTTACGGAGCCACTCCTTAGTTGCCCTGGCTGTGTGTTTCGGGTCGTTGTCATGCTTGAAGACCAAGCCACGACCCATCTTCAATGCTCTTACTGAGGGAAGGAGGTTGTTGACCAAGATCTCGCGATACATGGCCCCATCCATCCTCCCCTCAATACGGTGCAGTCGTCCTGTCCCCTTTGCAGAAAAGCATCCCCAAAGAATGATGTTTGCACCTCCATGCTTCACGGTTGGGATGGTGTTCTTGGGGTTGTACTCATCCTTCTTCTTCCTCCAAACACGGCGAGTGGAGTTTAGACCAAAAAGCTAAATTTTTGTCTCATCAGACCACATGACCTTCTCCCATTCCTCCTCTGGATCATCCAGATGGTCATTGGCAAACTTCAGACGGGCCTGGACAAGCGCTGGCTTGAGCAGGGGGACCTTGCGTGCGCTGCAGGATTTTAATCCATGACGGCGTAGTGTGTTACTAATGGTGTTCTTTGAGACTGTGGTCCCAGCTCTCTTCAGGTCAGTTTTTATCCTAGATCAGTACTCATATTCTGAGATGCTTTGTGGATATGGTGTCTGTACACCGTCCATACGGAGCAAAGGCTACATGTGACATGATACGTTTTTTTTTTCTGGCGTTAGCGCCGGAAAGCCGATACGCCGGAACGTTGAGGAGGAGGAGGAGGATGGGATTATCCTGGTTCTCATGGTGCATTAGAGAACACAGTCATTCACAATGAGACAGCAATCCCTGTTTTCCGCTGGGCTGGGGTCAGAGAATGTGACCCCAGACTGACTGACTGTGACTGACTCCTGTGTAATGGATAGCTAGATACTCTAATAACATAATATTGAATGCGCTCTAAATGGCACCCTATATAGCGCACTACTTTTGACCAGGGCCGATAGGGAATAGGGTCCCATTTGGGACTCTGATGCCTATTTGTACCGTGGATGTTCTAATAACATCTGCTCTCATTTCTAATATATGTTTCTAACATACAGTACCTTGCAGTGCCTTGCAAAAGTTTTTTTTAACATCCATTGTGAATGATAGTTCCTCAGTATTTGAAAAATCTTTCTTGGGAAAGAGAAAAATAAAATGATCTGATGATCCCAGAGCAGCGGGAAGTAGTTTAGCTGAAGACGTCTATATTGCTCCGCTAATAGTAGTCTAGTAAAGGCTCAGCGCACTACTTTTGTGATTAAAAAAAAATGCTAAATGAATTTGAGTGTTTACCAGCATTTGTAACTTGAGTCTGATAATTACAGTGCCTTGCAAAAGTATTCATCCCCCTTGACGTTTTTCCTATTTTGTTACATTACAACCTGTAATTTAAATGGATTTTAATTTGGATTTTCATGTAATGGACATACACAAAATAATCCAAATTGGTGAAGTGAAATGAAAAAAATGACTTGTTTCAAAAAAATTCAAAAAAATACATCACATATTCAGCCCCTTTGCTATGAAGCCCCTAAATAAGATCTGGTGCGACCAATTACCTTCAGAAGTCACATAATTAGTTAAATAAAGTCCACCTGTGTGCAATCTAAGTGTCACATGATATCAGTACATGTACACCTGTTCTGAAAGACCCCAGAGTCTGCAACACCACTAAGCAAGGGGCACCACCAAGCAAGCGGCACCATGAAGACCAAGGAGCAGATCAGGGACAAAGTTGTGGAGAAGTACAGATCAGGGTTGGGTTATAAGAACATATCTGAAACTTTGAACATCCCACGGAGCACCAATAAATCCATTATTAAAAAATGGAAAGAATATGGCACCACAACAAACCTGCCAAGAGAGGGCCGCCCACCAAAACTCACGGACCAGGCAAGGAGGGCATTAATTAGAGAGGCAACAGAGACCAAAGATAACCCTGAAGGAGCTGCAAAGCTCCACAGCAGAGATTGGAGTATCTGTCCATAGGACCACTTTAAGCCGTACACTCCACAGAGCTGGGCTTTACGGAAGAGTGACCAGAAAAAAAGCCATTGCTTGAAGAAAAAAATTAACAAACACGTTTGGTGTTTGCCAAAAGGCATGTGGGAGACTCCCCAAACATATGGAAGAAGGTACTCTGGTCAGATGAGACTAAAATTTAGCTTTTTGGCCATCAAGGAAAACGCTATGTCTGGGGCAAACCCAACACCTCTCATCGGCAGGAACTGGGAAACTGGTCAGAATTGAAGGAATGGTGGATGGCGCTAAGTACAGAGAAGTTCTTGAGGGAAACCTGTTTCAGTCTTCCAGAGATTTGAGACTGGGACGGAGGTTCACCTTCCAGCAGGACAATGACCCTAAGCATATTGCTAAAGCAACACTTGAGTGGTTTAAGGGGAAACATTTACTGTACATGTCTTGGAATGGCCTAGTCAAAGCCCGGACCTCAAACCAATTGAGAATCTGTGGTATAAATTAAAGATTGCTTTACACCAGCGTAACCCATCCAACTTGAAGGAGCTGGAGCAGTTTTGCCTTGAAGAATGGGCAAAAATCCAAGTGGCTAGATGTGCCAAGCTTATAGAGACATACCCCAAAAGACTTGCAGCTCAAGTTTTCTTGTTTGTTTCACAATAAATAATATTTTGCATTTTCAAAGTGGTATGCATGTTGTGTAAATGAAATGATACAAACCCCCCCAAAATCAAATTTAATTCCAGGTTGTAAGGCAACAAAATAGGAAAAATGCCAAGGGGGGTGAATACTTTCGCAAGCCACTGTACACACTGTTATCAAATGCAAATATCTACTAGGTTATGTAACTATAATATATTGACCCCCGGACCTATCTAATAATGTAATGTGTACTGTGGATGTTGTGTGGATGTTGTGTGTGTGATTAGTTGTGATGGAATGTGCCCAGTGTATGTTCTGTCATGTCACTAACCATGACCCCTAACCTTTTACATGACCCTAGGTTGTATTCACTAGGCAGCAAACGGAAGAAAACAGATCGAAACAGGGAGGGTCTCCCTAAACTTGTTCCATAAAAAACTCTAATTTTTGTCACAAAACATTTTGCTACGTTGTGCACTAATGAACAAGATCCTGATTAACCTTATCAAGGGATCATTCTGGATCATATTATCTTTACATCTGATAGCAGTCCTGTCGCTTGCTTCCATCTTACTGTTTCTATATAAATAAAAAAAATCTGCAAAATGGCACCCTATTCACTATATAGTGCACTACTTTTGACCAGGGCCTTTAGGGTAGTGCACTATATAGGGAAGAGGGTGCCATTTGGGAGGCATCACATTAACATTGAGATGCATTGAGAGGTTTACAAAGTATGTTTTAAATAGTAAAGTATGAAGTAAAGATTTGTTTTGTGTTTTGTCTCGGTCCTGCAGGTCAGGAAGTGGAAGACGTTGAGCCGTCACCACGGCGATGCCAAGCAGAAGGAGGCGGAGTCCGAGGTGCACCTTGGGGGCGTTCCTTGGGGGGTGAGAGCCAATCCCCTGCTGGCTAACCCGGTCATGCTGGAGTGCTGTGTCTGCAGTGGACCCTTCGTTAGCTACGCTCTGGAAGAGGCCTGGCAGCCACGGCAACGCACACAGGTACTGGGCTAGCCGCTAACCACTAAACGCTAACTTTACCTGGGTAACACACAGGTGGGCTAGCCACTAATGGCTAACTGCTATCTTTACCTGGATAACACACAGGTACTGGGCTAGCCACTAATGGCTAACTGCTATCTTTACCTGGGTAACACACAGGTGGGCTAGCCACTAATGGCTAACTGCTATCTTTACCTGGATAACACACAGGTGGGCTAGCCACTAATGGCTAACTGCTATCTTTACCTGGATAACACACAGGTGGGCTAGCCACTAATGGCTAACTGCTATCTTTACCTGGATAACACACAGGTGGGCTAGCCACTAATGGCTAACTGCTATCTTTACCTGGATAACACACAGGTGGGCTAGCCACTAATGGCTAACTGCTATCTTTACCTGGATAACACACAGGTGGGCTAGCCACTAATGGCTAACTGCTATCTTTACCTTGATAACGCACAAATGAAATAAAATGTTATTTGTCACATGCTTGGTAAACAACAGGTAAAGACTAACAGTAGAATGCTTACTTACAGGCCCCTCCCACCAAACGCAGGAAGAAACATGGAGAAATAATAGCAAAATAATAACACAAGGAATAATAATAAATCCACAATGAGTAACGATAAGTTGGCTAGCTATACACAGTTGATGTGCAGGGGTACGAGGTAATGGAGGTAGATACTGTATGAACATATAATTTAGATATGGATAAAGTGACTAGGCAACAGGATAGATAATAAACAGTAGCAGTAGCGTACGTGATGAGTCAAGAGTTAGTGCAAAAAGGGAAAATGCAGATAGTCCGGGTAGCTATTTGGTTAACTATTTAGCAGGGATTTTGAGGGACTTCCTCTGACACCGCCTGGTATAGAGGTCCTGGATGGCAGGGAGCTTGGCCCCAGTGATGTACTGGGCTGTACGCACTACCCTCTGTAGTGCCTTGCAGTCAAGCAGTTGCCAGGCGGTGATGCAGCCAGTCAAGATGTTCTCAATGGTGCAACTTGTAGAACTTTTTGAGGATCTGAGGGCCCATGCCAAATCTTTTCAGCCTCCTGAATGGGAAAAAGACTCCTGAGGGGGAAGAGGAGTTGTCGTGGCTTCTTCTGTGTATGTGTGTGTTTTAATTCCTTAGTGATGTGCATACAGGTGGGCTAGCCGTTAGCCGCTAATGGCTAAACGCTAACTTTAAAACGTTTTACATTACATTTTACATTTTAGTCATTTAGCAGACGCTCGTATCCAGAGCGACTTACAGTTAGTGAGTGCATACATTATTTTTTGTATTTTTCATACTGGCCCCCCGTGGGAATCAAACCCACAACCCTGGCGTTGCAAACGCCATGCTCTACCAACTGAGCTACATCCCTGCTGGCCATTCCCTCCCCTACCCTGGACGACGCTAGGCCAATTGTGCGCCGCCCCATGGGTCTCCTGGTCGCGGCCGGCTACGACAGAGCCTGGATTCGAACCAGGATCTCTAGTGGCACAGCTAGCCTTAGACCACTGTGCCACTCAGGTGGGCTAGCCGTTAGCCGCTAATGGCTAAACGCTAACTTTAAAACAGGTGGGCTAGCCTCTAACTAACCGCTAAGTGTACCTTTAAAACACACACAGGTGGGATAGCCACTAACTGCTGCTACCTATGTGAAATGGAGCGAGTGATTGAACACCTTACTTAGACATATGCAAGTGCATATGCAACTTTCCCTCTCATCTCTCTCTCTTCATCCCTCACTCCAAACTGTGAGAGATACTTTCTCTCTTTTTTAGACAAATTAATCCTTTATAAATGATTAAGAACTCCTAATTTTGCCATTGTCATGGATACAGCAGCACCTGCAGTTCCCTCAGTTAGCTCAGTCAACAAACACATTGCAGAGAGACAGAGAGAGACGCACACTGCCCACAAAATGGAGGTGGAAACTGAGCTGCACTTCCTAACCTCCTGCCAAATGTATGACCATATTAGAGACACATATTTCCCTCAGATTGCACAGATCCAAAAAGAATTCAAAAACAACCCCAATTTTGATAAACTTCCATATCTATTGGATGAAATACCACATTGTGCCATCACAGCAGCAAGATTTGTGACCTGTTTCCACAAGAAAAGGGCAACCAGTGAAGAACAAACACCATTGTAAATACAACCCATACTTTAACTATTTGCACATCGTTACAACACTGTATATAGACATAATATGACATTTGAAATGTCTTTATTCTTTTTGAAATTTTGTGAGTGTAATGTTTAATGTTCATTTTTTATTGTTTATTTCACATGCTTTGGCAATGTTAAAACAGAGAGAGATAGACAGACAGAGAGAGAGGAGGGGAGAGAGAGAGAGAGAGAGAGGAGGGGAGAGAGAGAGAGGAGGGGAGAGAGAGAGAGAGAGAGAGAGAGAGAGAGAGAGAGAGAGAGAGAGAGAGAGAGAGAGAGAGAGAGAGGAGGGGAGACAGAGAGAGAGAGGAGGGGAGACAGAGAGGAGGGGAGACAGAGAGAGAGAGGAGGGGAGACAGAGAGAGAGAGGAGGGAGACAGAGAGAGAGAGGAGGGAGACAGAGAGAGAGAGAGAGAGGAGGGGAGACAGAGCGAGAGAGAGAGAGGAGGGGAGACAGAGGCGAGAGAGAGAGAGGAGGGGGGAGACAGAGAGAGACAGGAGGGGAGAAAGAGAGAGAGAGGAGGGGAGAAAGAGAGGAGGGGAGACAGAGAGGAGGGGAGACAGAGAGAGAGAGGAGGGGAGACAAAGAGGAGGGGAGACAGAGAGAGAGAGGAGGGGAGACAGAGAGAGAGAGGAGGGGAGACAGAGACAGAGAGAGAGAGGAGGGGAGACAGAGAGGAGGGGAGACAGAGAGAGAGAGGAGGGGAGACAGAGAGAGAGAGGAGGGGAGACAGAGAGAGAGAGAGAGGAGGGGAGACAGAGCGAGAGAGAGAGAGGAGGGGAGACAGAGAGAGACAGGAGGGGAGAAAGAGAGAGAGAGGAGGGGAGACAGAGAGAGAGAGGAGGGGAGACAGACAGAGAGAAGAGGGGTGACAGAGAGAGACAGGAGGGGAGAAAGATAGAGAGGAGGGGAGACAGAGAGAGAGAGGAGGGGAGACAGAGAGAGAGAGGAGGGGAGACAGAGAGAGAGAGGAGGGGAGACAGAGAGGAGGGAGACAGAGAGAGAGAGGGAGGGGAGACAGAGAGAGAGAGGAGGGGAGACAGAGAGAGAGAGAGAGAGGAGGGGAGACAGAGCGAGAGAGAGAGAGGAGGGGAGACAGAGAGAGACAGGAGGGGAGAAAGAGAGAGAGAGGAGGGGAGACAGAGAGAGAGAGGAGGGGAGACAGACAGAGAGAAGAGGGGTGACAGAGAGAGACAGGAGGGGAGAAAGATAGAGAGGAGGGGAGACAGAGAGAGAGAGGAGGGGAGACAGAGAGAGAGAGGAGGGGAGACAGAGAGAGAGAGGAGGGGAGACAGAGAGGAGGGGAGACAGAGAGAGAGAGGAGGGGAGACAGAGAGAGAGAGGAGGGGAGACAGAGAGAGAGAGGAGGGGAGACAGAGAGAGAGAGGAGGGGAGACAGACAGAGAGAAGAGGGGCGACAGAGAGATACAGGAGGGGAGAAAGAGAGAGAGAGGAGGGGAGACAGAGAGAGAGAGGAGGGGAGACAGAGCGAGAGAGGAGGGGAGACAGAGAGAGAGAGGAGGGGAGACAGAGAGAGAGAGGAGGGGAGACAGAGAGAGAGAGGAGGGGAGACAGAGAGGAGGGGAGACAGTGAAAGAGAGGAGGCGAGACAGAGAGTAGGGGAGACAGAGCAAGAGAGAGAGAGGAGGGGAGACAGAGAGAGACAGGAGGGGAGAAAGAGAGAGAGAGGAGGGAGACAGAGAGAGAGAGGAGGGGAGACAGACAGAGAGAAGAGGGTGACAGAGAGATACAGGAGGGGAGAAAGATAGAGAGGAGGGGAGACAGAGAGAGAGAGGAGGGGAGACAGAGAGAGAGAGGAGGGGAGACAGAGAGAGAGAGGAGGGGAGACAGAGAGGAGGGGAGACAGAGAGAGAGAGGAGGGAGACAGAGAGAGAGAGGAGGGGAGACAGACAGAGAGAAGAGGGGCGACAGAGAGATACAGGAGGGGAGAAAGAGAGAGAGAGGAGGGGAGACAGAGAGAGAGAGGAGGGAGACAGAGAGAGAGAGGAGGGGAGACAGAGAGAGAGAGGAGGGGGAGACAGAGAGAGAGAGGAGGGGAGACAGAGAGGAGGGGAGACAGAGAGGAGGGGAGACAGAGAGAGAGAGGAGGGGAGACAGAGAGGAGGGGGAGACAGAGAGAGAGAGGAGGGGAGACAGAGAGAGAGAGGAGGGGAGACAGAGAGAGAGAGAGAGGAGGGGAGACAGAGCGAGAGAGAGAGAGGAGGGGAGACAGAGAGAGACAGGAGGGGAGAAAGAGAGAGAGAGGAGGGGAGACAGAGAGAGAGAGGAGGGGAGACAGACAGAGAGAAGAGGGGTGACAGAGAGAGACAGGAGGGGAGAAAGATAGAGAGGAGGGGAGACAGAGAGAGAGAGGAGGGAGACAGAGAGAGAGAGGAGGGGAGACAGAGAGAGAGAGGAGGGGAGACAGAGAGGAGGGAGACAGAGAGAGAGAGGAGGGGAGACAGAGAGAGAGAGGAGGGGAGACAGAGAGAGAGAGGAGGGGAGACAGAGAGAGAGAGGAGGGGAGACAGACAGAGAGAAGAGGGCGACAGAGAGATACAGGAGGGGAGAAAGAGAGAGAGAGGAGGGGAGACAGAGAGAGAGAGGAGGGGAGACAGAGAGAGAGAGGAGGGGAGACAGAGAGAGAGAGGAGGGGAGACAGAGAGAGAGAGGAGGGAGACAGAGAGAGAGGAGAGGGAGACAGAGAGGAGGGGAGACAGAGAAAGAGAGGAGGCGAGACAGAGAGGAGGGGAGACAGAGCGAGAGAGAGAGAGGAGGGGAGACAGAGAGAGACAGGAGGGAGAAAGAGAGAGAGAGGAGGGGAGACAGAGAGAGAGAGGAGGGGAGACAGACAGAGAGAAGAGGGGTGACAGAGAGAGACAGGAGGGGAGAAAGATAGAGAGGAGGGGAGACAGAGGAGAGAGAGGAGGGGAGACAGAGAGAGAGAGGAGGGGAGACAGAGAGAGAGAGGAGGGGAGACAGAGAGGAGGGGAGACAGAGAGAGAGAGGAGGGGAGACAGAGAGAGAGAGGAGGGGAGACAGAGAGAGAGAGGAGGGAGACAGAGAGAGAGAGGAGGGGAGACAGACAGAGAGAAGAGGTGGCGACAGAGAGATACAGGAGGGGAGAAAGAGAGAGAGAGGAGGGAGACAGAGAGAGAGAGGAGGGGAGACAGAGAGAGAGAGAGAGAGAGAGAGAGAGGAGGGGAGACAGAGAGAGAGAGGAGGGAGACAGAGAGGAGGGGAGACAGAGAGGAGGGGAGACAGAGAGAGAGAGGAGGGGAGACAGAGAGGAGGGGAGACAGAGAGAGAGAGGAGGGGAGACAGAGAGAGAGAGGAGGGGATACAGAGAGAGAGAGAGAGAGGAGGGAGACAGAGCGAGAGAGAGAGGAGGGGAGACAGAGAGAGACAGGAGGGGAGAAAGAGAGAGAGAGGAGGGAGACAGAGAGAGAGAGGAGGGGAGACAGACAGAGAGAAGAGGGGTGACAGAGAGAGACAGGAGGGGAGAAAGATAGAGAGGAGGGGAGACAGAGAGAGAGAGGAGGGGAGACAGAGAGAGAGAGGAGGGGAGACAGAGAGAGAGAGGAGGGGAGACAGAGAGGAGGGGAGACAGAGAGAGAGAGGAGGGGAGACAGAGAGAGAGAGGAGGGGAGACAGAGAGAGAGAGGAGGGAGACAGAGAGAGAGAGGAGGGGAGACAGACAGAGAGAAGAGGGGCGACAGAGAGATACAGGAGGGGAGAAAGAGAGAGAGGAGGGGAGACAGAGAGAGAGAGGAGGGGAGACAGAGAGAGAGAGGAGGGGAGACAGAGAGAGAGAGGAGGGGAGACAGAGAGAGAGAGGAGGGGAGACAGAGAGGAGGGGAGACAGAGAAAGAGAGGAGGCGAGACAGAGAGGAGGGGAGACAGAGCGAGAGAGAGAGAGGAGGGGAGACAGAGAGAGACAGGAGGGGAGAAAGAGAGAGAGAGGAGGGGAGACAGAGAGAGAGAGGAGGGAGACAGACAGAGAGAAGAGGGGTGACAGAGAGAGACAGGAGGGGAGAAAGGATAGAGAGGAGGGGAGACAGAGAGAGAGAGGAGGGGAGACAGAGAGAGAGAGGAGGGAGACAGAGAGAGAGAGGAGGGGAGACAGAGAGGAGGGGAGACAGAGAGAGAGAGGAGGGGAGACAGAGAGAGAGAGGAGGGGAGACAGAGAGAGAGAGGAGGGGAGACAGAGAGAGAGAGGAGGGAGACAGACAGAGAGAAGAGGGGCGACAGAGAGATACAGGAGGGGAGACAGAGAGAGAGAGAGAGAGAGAGAGAGAGAGGAGGGGAGACAGAGAGAGAGAGGAGGGGAGACAGAGAGGAGGGGAGACAGAGAGGAGGGGAGACAGAGAGAGAGAGGAGGGGAGACAGAGAGGAGGGGAGACAGAGAGAGAGAGAGAGAGAGGAGGGGAGACAGAGCGAGAGAGAGAGAGGAGGGGAGACAGAGAGAGACAGGAGGGGAGAAAGAGAGAGAGAGGAGGGGAGACAGAGAAGAGAGGAGGGAGACAGACAGAGAGAAGAGGGGTGACAGAGAGAGACAGGAGGGAGAAAGATAGAGAGGAGGGGAGACAGAGAGAGAGAGGAGGGGAGACAGAGAGAGAGAGGAGGGGAGACAGAGAGAGAGAGGAGGGGAGACAGAGAGGAGGGGAGACAGAGAGAGAGAGGAGGGGAGACAGAGAGAGAGAGGAGGGGAGACAGAGAGAGAGAGGAGGGGAGACAGAGAGAGAGAGGAGGGGAGACAGACAGAGAGAAGAGGGGCGACAGAGAGATACAGGAGGGGAGAAGAGAGAGAGAGGAGGGAGACAGAGAGAGAGAGGAGGGGAGACAGAGAGAGAGAGGAGGGAGACAGAGAGAGAGAGGAGGGGGAGACAGAGAGAGAGAGGAGGGGAGACAGAGAGAGAGAGGAGGGGAGACAGAGAGGAGGGGAGACAGAGAAAGAGAGGAGGCGAGACAGAGAGGAGGGGAGACAGAGAGAGAGAGGAGGGGAGACAGAGAGAGAGAGGAGGGGAGACAGAGAGGAGGGGAGACAGAGAGGAGGGGAGACAGAGAGAGAGAGGAGGGGAGACAGAGAGGAGGGGAGACAGAGAGGAGGGGAGACAGAGAGAGAGAGGAGGGGAGACAGAGAGGAGGGGAGACAGAGAGAGAGAGGAGGGGAGACAGAGAGGAGGGAGACAGAGAGGAGGGAGACAGAGAGGAGGGGAGACAGAGAGAGAGGAGGGGAGACAGAGAGGAGGGGGAGACAGAGAGGAGGGGAGACAGAGAGGAGGGGAGACAGAGAGAGAGAGGAGGGGAGACAGAGAGGAGGGGAGACAGAGAGGAGGGAGACAGAGAGAGAGAGGAGGGGAGACAGAGAGAGACAGGAGGGGAGAAAGAGAGAGAGAGGAGGGGAGACAGAGAGAGAGAGGAGGGGAGACAGACAGAGAGAAGAGGGGTGACAGAGAGAGACAGGAGGGAGAAAGAGAGAGAGAGGAGGGGAGACAGAGAGAGAGAGGAGGGGAGACAGAGAGAGAGAGGAGGGGAGACAGAGAGAGAGAGGAGGGGAGTCAGAGAGGAGGGGAGACAGAGAGAGAGAGGAGGGGAACAGAGAGAGAGAGGAGGGGAGACAGAGAGAGAGAGGAGGGGAGACAGACAGAGAGAAGAGGGGCAACAGAGAGAGACAGGAGGGGAGAAAGAGAGAGAGAGGAGGGAGACAGAGAGAGAGAGGAGGGGAGACAGAGAGAGAGAGGAGGGGAGACAGAGAGAGAGAGGAGGGGAGACAGAGAGAGAGAGGAGGGGAGACAGAGAGGAGGGAGACAGAGAGAGAGAGGAGGGGAGACAGAGAAAGAGAGGAGGCGAGACAGAGAGTAGGGGAGACAGAGAGAGAAGAGCAGAGAGAGAGAGGAGGGGAGACAGAGAGAGAGAGGAGGGAGACAGAGAAAGAGAGGAGGGGACACAGAGAGAGAGAGGAGGGGAGACAGAGAGAGAGAGGAGGGGAGACAGAGAGAGAGAGAGGAGGGGAGACAGAGAGAGAGAGATGATGGGAGACAGAGAGAGAGAGGAGGGGAGACAGAGAGGAGGGGAGACAGAGAGAGAGAGGAGACAGAGAGAGAGAGGAGGGGAGACAGAGAAAGAGAGGAGGCGAGATAGAGAGGAGGGAGACAGAGAGAGAAGAGCAGAGAGAGAGAGAGAGAGAGAGGGGGGGGGCAGACAGAGAGAGGAGGGGCGACAGAGAGAGACAGGAGGGGAGACAGAGAGAGAGAGGAGGGGAGACAGAGAAAGAGAGGAGGGGACACAGAGAGAGAGAGGAGGGGAGACAGAGAGAGAGAGGAAGGGAGACAGAGAGAGAGAGGAGGGGAGACAGAGAGAGAGAGATGATGGGAGACAGAGAGAGAGAGGAGGGAGACAGAGAGGAGGGGAGACAGAGAGAGGAGGAGGGGAGACAGAGAGAGAGAGAGAGAGGAGGGGAGACAGAGCGAGAGAGAGAGAGGAGGGGAGACAGAGAGAGACAGGAGGGGAGAAAGAGAGAGAGAGGAGGGGAGACAGAGAGAGAGAGGAGGGGAGACAGACAGAGAGAAGAGGGGTGACAGAGAGAGAGACAGGAGGGGAGAAAGATAGAGAGGAGGGGAGACAGAGAGAGAGAGGAGGGAGACAGAGAGGAGAGGAGGAGGAGACAGAGAGAGAGAGGAGGGGAGACAGAGAGGAGGGGAGACAGAGAGAGAGAGGAGGGGAGACAGAGAGAGAGAGGAGGGGAGACAGAGAGAGAGAGGAGGGGAGACAGAGAGAGAGAGGAGGGGAGACAGACAGAGAGAAGAGGGGCGACAGAGAGATACAGGAGGGGAGAAAGAGAGAGAGAGGAGGGGAGACAGAGAGAGAGAGGAGGGGAGACAGAGAGAGAGAGGAGGGGAGACAGAGAGAGAGAGGAGGGAGACAGAGAGAGAGAGGAGGGAGACAGAGAGGAGGGGAGACAGAGAGGAGGGGAGACAGAGAGAGAGAGGAGGGGAGGACAGACAGAGAGAGGAGGGGAGACAGAGAGGAGGGGAGACAGAGAGGAGGGAGACAGAGAGAGAGAGGAGGGAGACAGAGAGGAGGGGAGACAGAGAGGAGGGGAGACAGAGAGAGAGAGGAGGGGAGACAGAGAGGAGGGAGACAGAGAGAGAGAGGAGGGGAGACAGAGAGGAGGGAGACAGAGAGGAGGGGGAGACAGAGAGAGAGGAGGGGAGACAGAGAGGAGGGGAGACAGAGAGGAGGGGAGACAGAGAGAGAGAGGAGGGGAGACAGAGAGGAGGGGAGACAGAGAGGAGGGGAGACAGAGAGAGAGAGGAGGGGAGACAGAGAGAGACAGGAGGGGAGAAAGAGAGAGAGAGGAGGAGACAGAGAGAGAGAGGAGGGGAGACAGACAGAGAGAAGAGGGGTGACAGAGAGAGACAGGAGGGGAGAAGAGAGAGAGAGGAGGGGGAGACAGAGAGAGAGAGGAGGGGAGACAGAGAGAGAGAGGAGGGAGACAGAGAGAGAGAGGAGGGGAGACAGAGAGGAGGGGAGACAGAGAGAGAGAGGAGGGGAGACAGAGAGAGAGAGGAGGGGAGACAGAGAGAGAGAGGAGGGGAGACAGACAGAGAGAAGAGGGGCAACAGAGAGAGACAGGAGGGGAGAAAGAGAGAGAGAGGAGGGGAGACAGAGAGAGAGAGGAGTGGAGACAGAGAGAGAGAGGAGGGGAGACAGAGAGAGAGAGGAGGGGAGACAGAGAGAGAGAGGAGGGGAGACAGAGAGGAGGGGAGACAGAGAGAGAGAGGAGGGGAGACAGAGAAAGAGAGGAGGCGAGACAGAGAGTAGGGGAGACAGAGAGAGAAGAGCAGAGAGAGAGAGGAGGGGAGGACAGAGAGAGAGAGGAGGGGAGACAGAGAAAGAGAGGAGGGGACACAGAGAGAGAGAGGAGGGGAGACAGAGAGAGAGAGGAGGGGAGACAGAGAGAGAGAGAGGAGGGGAGACAGAGAGAGAGAGATGATGGGAGACAGAGAGAGAGAGGAGGGGAGACAGAGAGGAGGGGAGACAGAGAGAGAGAGGAGACAGAGAGAGAGAGGAGGGGAGACAGAGAAAGAGAGGAGGCGAGACAGAGAGGAGGGGAGACAGAGAGAGAAGAGCAGAGAGAGAGAGAGAGAGAGAGGGGGGGGGGCAGACAGAGAGAGGAGGGGCGACAGAGAGAGACAGGAGGGGAGACAGAGAGAGAGAGGAGGGGAGACAGAGAAAGAGAGGAGGGGACACAGAGAGAGAGAGGAGGGGAGACAGAGAGAGAGAGGAAGGGAGACAGAGAGGAGAGAGGAGGGAGACAGAGAGAGAGAGATGATGGGAGACAGAGAGAGAGAGGAGGGGAGACAGAGAGGAGGGGAGACAGAGAGAGGAGGGAGACAGAGAAAGAGAGGAGGCGAGACAGAGAGGAGGGGAGACAGAGAGAGAAGAGCAGAGAGAGAGAGAGAGAGAGAGAGAGAGGGGGGCAGACAGAGAGAGGAGGGGCGACAGAGAGAGACAGGAGGTGAGAAAGAAAGAAAGAGGAGGGGAGACATAGAGAGGAGGGGAGACAGAGCGAGAGAGAGAGAGGAGGGGAGACAGAGCGAGAGAGAGAGAGAGGGAGAGAAAGAGAGGAGGAGAGAGAGAGAGAGAGAGAGAGAGAGAGAGAGAGAGAGAGAGAGAGAGAGAGAGAGAGAGAGAGAGAGAGAGAGAGAGAGAAGGGGAGACAGAGAGAGAGAGAAGGGGAGACAGAGAGAGAGAGGAGGGGAGACAGAGAGAGAGAGGAGGGGAGACAGAGAGGAGGGGAGACAGAGAGAGAGAGGAGGGGAGACAGAGAGGAGGGGAGACAGAGAGAGAGAGGAGGGGAGACAGAGAGAGAGAGGAGGGAAGACAGAGAGAGAGAGAGAGGAGGGGAGACAGAGCGAGAGAGAGAGGAGGGGAGACAGAGAGAGACAGGAGGGGAGAAAGAGAGAGAGAGGAGGGGAGACAGACAGAGAGAGGAGGGGAGACAGACAGAGAGAAGAGGGGTGACAGAGAGAGACAGGAGGGGAGAAAGATAGAGAGAGGAGGGGAGACAGAGAGAGAGAGGAGGGGAGACAGAGAGAGAGAGGAGGGGAGACAGAGAGAGAGAGGAGGGGAGACAGAGAGGAGGGGAGACAGAGAGAGAGAGGAGGGGAGACAGAGAGAGAGAGGAGGGGAGACAGAGAGAGAGAGGAGGGGAGACAGAGAGAGAGAGGAGGGGAGACAGACAGAGAGAAGAGGGCGACAGAGAGATACAGGAGGGGAGAAAGAGAGAGAGAGGAGGGGAGACAGAGAGAGAGAGGGAGGGGAGACAGAGAGAGAGAGGGGGAGACAGAGAGGAGGGGAGACAGAGAAAGAGAGGAGGCGAGACAGAGAGGAGGGGAGACAGAGAGAGAGAGGAGGGGAGACAGAGAGAGAGAGGAGGGGAGACAGAGAGGAGGGGAGACAGAGAGGAGGGAGACAGAGAGAGAGAGGAGGGGAGACAGAGAGGGGGGGAGACAGAGAGGAGGGGAGACAGAGAGAGAGAGGAGGGGAGACAGAGAGGAGGGGAGACAGAGAGAGAGAGGAGGGGAGACAGAGAGGAGGGGAGACAGAGAGGAGGGGAGACAGAGAGAGAGAGGAGGGGAGACAGAGAGGAGGGGAGACAGAGAGGAGGGAGACAGAGAGGAGGGGAGACAGAGAGAGAGAGGAGGGAGACAGAGAGAGAGAGGAGGGGAGACAGAGAGGAGGGAGACAGAGAGAGAGAGGAGGGGAGACAGAGAGAGAGAGGAGGGGAGACAGAGAGAGAGAGGAGGGGAGACAGAGAGAGAGAGGAGGGGAGACAGACAGAGAGAAGAGGGGCGACAGAGAGATACAGGAGGGGAGAAAGAGAGAGAGAGGAGGGGAGACAGAGAGAGAGAGGAGTGGAGACAGAGAGATGAGAGAGGAGGGGAGACAGAGAGAGAGAGGAGGGGAGACAGAGAGAGAGAGGAGGGGAGACAGAGAGAGAGAGGAGGGGAGACAGAGAGAGGAGGGGGGAGACAGAGAGGAGGGGAGACAGAGAAAGAGAGGAGGCGAGACAGAGAGGAGGGGAGACAGAGAGAGAGAGGAGGGGAGACAGAGAGAGAGAGGAGGGGAGACAGAGAGGAGGGGAGACAGAGAGGAGGGGAGACAGAGAGAGAGAGGAGGGGAGACAGAGAGGAGGGGAGACAGAGAGGAGGGGAGACAGAGAGAGAGAGGAGGGGAGACAGAGAGGAGGGGAGACAGAGAGAGAGAGGAGGGGAGACAGAGAGGAGGGGAGACAGAGAGGAGGGGAGACAGAGAGAGAGGAGGGGAGACAGAGAGGAGGGGAGACAGAGAGAGGGAGACAGAGAGAGAGAGGAGGGGAGACAGAGAGGAGGGAGACAGAGAGGAGGGGAGACAGAGAGAGAGAGGAGGGAGACAGAGAGAGACAGGAGGGGAGAAAGAGAGAGAGAGGAGGGAGACAGAGAGAGAGAGGAGGGGAGACAGACAGAGAGAAGAGGGGTGACAGAGAGAGACAGGAGGGGAGAAAGAGAGAGAGAGGAGGGGAGACAGAGAGAGAGAGGAGGGGAGACAGAGAGAGAGAGGAGGGGAGACAGAGAGAGAGAGGAGGGGAGACAGAGAGGAGGGGAGACAGAGAGAGAGAGGAGGGAGACAGAGAGAGAGAGGAGGGGAGACAGAGAGAGAGAGGAGGGGAGACAGACAGAGAGAAGAGGGGCAACAGAGAGAGACAGGAGGGGAGAAAGAGAGAGAGAGGAGGGGAGACAGAGAGAGAGAGGAGTGGAGACAGAGAGAGAGAGGAGGGGAGACAGAGAGAGAGAGGAGGGGAGACAGAGAGAGAGAGGAGGGGAGACAGAGAGGAGGGGAGGCAGAGAGAGAGAGGAGGGGAGACAGAGAAAGAGAGGAGGCGAGACAGAGAGTAGGGGAGACAGAGAGAGAAGAGCAGAGAGAGAGAGGAGGGGAGACAGAGAGAGAGAGGAGGGGAGACAGAGAAAGAGAGGAGGGGACACAGAGAGAGAGAGGAGGGGAGACAGAGAGAGAGAGGAGGGGAGACAGAGAGAGAGAGAGGAGGGGAGACAGAGAGAGAGAGATGATGGGAGACAGAGAGAGAGAGGAGGGGAGACAGAGAGGAGGGGCAGACAGTGAGAGAGAGGAGACAGAGAGAGAGAGGAGGGGAGACAGAGA
>NW_028161183.1:0-47500 GCF_964263955.1 Coregonus lavaretus
ATTTGTATCTGCACATTGTACATTTGTAACTTGAATGCAGTACACAGAGCATCAGAAAAACATGTAGACACTCTCCACCTCCTTATTGAGTTTGTCCAGGGACCGCTCCTGCTGTCTCCTCTGTTCCTCCAGCTGTGTGTTGGTGTGTGTGAGCTGGTCCCTCTCCTTCTCCCTCTCCTCCAGACGCAGGCTGAGCTGCCGGTGGTCCTGGCCCAGCCGAGAGGCTCCTCTCCTGGCCTCGTCAAGCTCCTGCCTCAGCCCCCTCAACTCCGCCTGGAGGGACAGCTCTGCCTCCGAACTCTCTGACGCACTGGACGCCAGCTGGGCCTGGGGGTACACGCACATTTACATACTGTGAAACACAACTAACACCCACTAAGAAAGAGTTTATGTAATGTGTGTGTGTATTACAGACTGTGTGTGTAGCAGTGTGTAGGTCTCACCTCCAGGCATGAGAGTTTCTCTCGGAGGCGTGTGTTAGCCTCCTCCTGCTCCTGCTGTGAGTCTCTGAGAGCGTTTAGTTCTGTCTGGGTTCTGGCCAGCCGCTCTGTGTTGGTCTGCAGCTCCTGCTCAGTGCTGGAGAGTTTCTCTCCCAGTCTAACTCTCTCCCCATGAGCATCAGTCAGCTCTGACTGCAGGCCAGACACTACCGACGGGTCAGGGAGCTATGGAGAGAAACAAAGGAGAGGTGAGTGATTGAGAGAAGGATGGAGATGGTGAACATAAGGGAGGGAAAGTGGCCATCTTTCCCAGTCACATACAGTGAGGGAAAAAAGTATTTGATCCCCTGCTGATTTTGTACGTTTGCCCACTGACAAAGAAATGATCAGTCTATAATTGTAATGGTAGGTTTATTTGAACAGTGAGAGACAGAATAACAACAAAAAAATCCAGAAAAACACATGTCAAAAATGTTATAAATGTATTTTCATTTTAATGAGGGAAATAAGTATTTGACCCCCTCTCAATCAGAAAGATTTCTGGCTCCCAGGTGTCTTTTATACAGGTAACGAGCTGAGATTAGGAGCACACTCTTAAAGGGAGTGCTCCTAATCTCAGTTTGTTACCTGTATAAAAGACACCTGTCCACAGAAGCAATCAATCAATCAGATTCCAAACTCTCCACCATGGCCAAGAACAAAGAGCTCTCCAAGGATGTCAGGGACAAGATTATAGACCTACACAAGGCTGGAATGGGCTACAAGACCATCACCAAGCAGCTTGGTGAGAAGGTCACAACAGTTGGTGCGATTATTCGCAAATGGAAGAAACACAAAAGAACTGTCAATCTCTCTCGGCCTGGGGCTCCATGCAAGATCTCACCTCATGGAGTTGCAATGATCATGAGAACGGTGAGGAATCAGCCCAGAACTACACGGGAGGATCTTGTCAATGATCTCAAGGCAGCTGGGACCATAGTCACCAAGAAAACAATTGGTAACACACTACGCCGTGAAGGTCTGAAATCCTGCAGCGCCCGCAAGGTCCCTCTGCTCAAGAAAGCACATATACAGGCCCGTCTGAAGTTTGCCAATGAACATCTGAATGATTCAGCGGAGAACTGCGTTAAAGTGTTGTGGTGAGATGAGACCAAAATCGAGCTCTTTGGCATCAACTCAACTCGCTGTGTTTGGAGGAGGAGGAATGCTGCCTATGACCCCAAGAACACCATCCCCACCGTCAAACATGGAGGTGGAAACATTATGCTTTGGGGGTGTTTTTCTGCTAAGGGGACAGGACAACTTCACCGCATCAAAGGGACAATGGACGGGGCCATGTACCGTCAAATCTTGGGTGAGAACCTCCTTCCCTCAGCCAGGGCATTGAAAACGGGTTGTGGATGGGTATTCCAGCATGACAATGACCCAAAACACACGGCCAAGGCAACAAAGGAGTGGCTCAAGAAGAAGCACATTAAGGTCCTGGAGTGGCCTAGCCAGTCTCCAGACCTTAATCCCATAGAAAATCTGTGGAGGGAGCTGAAGGTTCGAGTTGCCAAACGTCAGCCTCGAAACCTTAATGACTTGGAGAAGATCTGCAAAGAGGAGTGGGACAAAATCCCTCCTGAGATGTGTGCAAACCTGGTGGCCAACTACAAGAAACGTCTGACCTCTGTGAATGCCAACAAGGGTTTTGCCACCAAGTACTAAGTCATGTTTTGCAGAGGGGTCAAATTCTTATTTCCCTCATTAAAATGCAAATCAATTTATAACATGTGTGTCTATAAATGTGTGTCTACAACAGTTTTTCTGGATTATTTTGTTGTTATTCTGTCTCTCACTGTTGAAATAAACCTACCATTAAAATTATAGACTGATCATTTCTTTGTCAGTGGGCAAACGTACAAAATCAGCAGGGGATCAAATACTTTTTTCCCCTCACTGTAGCTGGTACTACACAACACACACCCGTTTGGTTTTCTCCTGGGCCTTGGCCAGATCCTCTTTGGCTCGATTTGATTGGTCCCTCAGCCTGTCCATCTCATACTTCAGCTCCGCCTCCTGCTCCTGGTTGGCCTTCTTCAGGGAGATTACCTCCATTACCTTTTTATCGAGCTCCGCCCTTTTCTTCTCTACCTCTGATTGGGCCTGCTGCAGATCGGCACGCAAACTCTGCAGCTCCTGAAAGGACAGCGGAGAACAGTGTCAGTGTGTACCTTGTTGAGTGTGTGTGTTTGTCAGTATCAGTGTGTGTGTGTACCTGGTTGAGTGTGTGTGTATGACTGGGGTCTGGTATCTGCTGTTTCATGGTGTTGACTCTCTCCTGTAGTTCATTCAGCTCTTCCTCAAGCTCCTCTTTCTCCAGACGAGCCTGCAGTATCCTGCAACACACAACATTTGAACCACTACAAGATCCATTTCAAAATCTATAAATCAAGTCACTGATAAGCACTGATCAGCCATCGTTTAGTTTGATCACAGACGTTACAGTTCAATCTCCATTGCTGATATCAGTTCATCAAAGTCGTTCAAAAGTGTTTTGTTGTTATTGTTAAAATTAGGTCATTCTATGATATCACAATTTCTTCAGTCAACAGTCAGTCAAATAGAGAAACACGGAAGCTGGTTTAACTACAATGTCACTCAAACTACACAGTTATAGACAGCTACACTGCTAGGGGGGGGGGTTGTTGTTTTAAGATGGTCATACCAAGGATTATTTAGCTATTTGATTTGGAATTTTAAGACCCCTTAAGGTATCAAAAATAATTCTGGATGGATTTTCGTAATACTGTTATTAGCCAATAGAAACACATTGAATAACAGATTCACTACATGGAACAACAGATAGTACAAAAAAAAATCTAAAACGAAGTTTGTTCTGAAGTGTCTGTTCTATATCTGAGATTTTTTTTAGGCTCTAAACTATCTCCATATATATTTCCATTAATTGTTTTAACTGGTAGGCCGGGGGCCTTCAGAGGAGTCTTGTGAGGCTTGTGTAGCCCAAACCGTTCGGACGCTTCAGACAGAAGTTGTCAGAAGAGGATGTACTGACTTCAGACCAGTCTTGTGAGAGTCCTAGAGCAAAACACCATTGTTTTCGTGATCGTCTCATCTTTCAATAGTTCGTACGCTACATAAGTTTTTGTGAGAAGTACAATTTTCGGGATTTCTCATTGTCTAACAAACACCGCTCTAGCTCTGCCACTTTTCACCGCAGATGCGGAATAGCGATATCAGCGGATGCGGTGGATTGAGACACAGCCCATGCAAAAACAAAAAAACATAACTCTAGCTTAAACAGACGGATCGATGGGATTTTTTTATTATGTTAATTCGATTTCCACGAGGGGATGCGGAAATTGTAGGCTAAGGTTTAACACAGCCGTAAGTGGTTTAACACAGCCGTAAGTGGTTTAACACAGCCGTAAGTGGTTTAACAGAGAGTGAAGAGCCTGTGTGCGTGTACTCACTCCTGTTTGGTGGTCCGTAGTTCATCTCTAGTACTGTGAAACTGCTCCATCCAGTGGCCACTCTCGTCCCTGCAGTCTTCCAGCTGCTGTTGTAGAGTACGCACTGACGCATTCACACGCAACCGCTCTGCCTCGATACCCGCCTGAGACTGGGGAGAGAGAGGGAGGGGGGAGGAGGAGGGGAGAGAGGGGGAGGGGAGAGAGAGGGAGGGGAGAGAGAGGGAGGGGAGAGAGGGGGAGGGGAGAGAGCGGGGGAGGAGGAGTAAGACGTGTCACTGTAAGAATGTGAGATCAGCTGACCTACTGTTTGTCTGCTACTTGTGGCTTTGTCTGTGCAGTCAAACGTAACTTTGTGTAATCACTTGTTGTTCCTGCTATAATGCTCCTTTGTGTGAAGCAAGTCCAGTGGGTTTCAATCACTTTACGCTCTGCTGCTCCCTCAGCGCGCGCGTTTGGGAAAGAGCTCTTCTTGGGAAATTTCACTGTACTGTTTTCCACCTGTTGTATCCTGTGGATGTGGTGAATAAACTTTGAACCTTGTGTGTGTGTGTGTGTACCTGTGACACCTGCTCCATGGTACTCCTCAGTCTCTCCATGTCAGTGCTGTACTGTTCTCGGAGCGTCTCGATCTCTTTGTCGTGCGTGGCCACCTCGTCCTTCAGAGCTCCCTTCAGGGCTGTCAGCTCCCTCTCTCTCTGTCTCAGAGAATCCTCCAGCTTCTGCTTCAACATGGACACCTCAGACAGAGACGCTTGGCACGTCACCAGGTCCTGTAGACACACAACACACACAGTTAACACATTCGTACAGGACAATTACAAAGAGTGTGCACAACAAAGATCTTGTGTCTCAAGACCAAGACCACCCAAATGTGTGTGTGTGTGTGTTGTGTTGTGTTACCGTCTTGTTGCCATCCTCTCTCCTCAGCTCCTCCTGCAGTTCAACCAGTTGGTCCTCCATCTCTCTGACTCTGGACTCAGCACTCTCTCTCTCCATACGCAACTGACTCAGCCTGATAGAGACATTTGATTTATTAACTTAACCTTTATTTATACAGGTTATTCTCATTGAGATAAAATCTATTTTACAAACAGATCTGATGCTCTTTACCTCAACACTAACAAATAACCTTTCAATAAGCCATACTTTATAACCACCAGGGACCATTAGCTATGATCCAGCGGCCTGGAATCAGTCTCAACCTGCCTGGTTCCACTCACTGTTTCTTTCTACCCAGGTCATTTGTCCTGGTCACTGTTACTCACTCTGAGTGTGTCTGGTGTAGTTCAGTCTTCTTCCTGTCCAGAGTCTCCTGGAGCTGCATGTTCTCATCCAGACATGACTCCAGCTCTGCCTTTAACACAGGATCAGACCTGCCCACAGAGCCCTATGCACACACAAAACTGTACTGTAGGCTACATGACGACAACCACAAATAGCAACAACATCAGACAGTGTGGCGGTGACAAAGAGAGGTTGTATTTTAAATTACACCATTAGACAAAGAGAGGTAGTATTTTAATTACACCATTAGACAAAGAGAGGTAGTATTTTAATTACACCATTAGACAAAGAGAGGTAGTATTTTAATCACACCATTAGAAATGTTTTGTAGAACAGGCATGATTCTCTATTGAAACGTGTGCTCTACATATTTTCTCTCTATGCTTGTTCTGCGCATCCATGATTAAGTGATTATAGGGTGTTAAGAGTTAAATACCAGCCCAACTCCCTTAAACCAACACATAATGACTCATTATCAGATAGAATACTGTGTGAGTGTGTCCACCTTTAACCCAACAGGTTTGTTTAAACTGTTTTAAATAATCTGTGGCCCATTTACAGGGCTTTTATGGCACTTATTCAGATTAGACTCCCACTAAAAACCAAAACAGCAGCGCCTCTCAGAACACACAGACACACACAGTGGGCTCAGCTGGTGTGTGTACTGTTGAAACAGCTCTCTCTCATTACAGCTCACTGGGAGAGCTCCCTAGGTGCCAAACATACACCATCGCTCCGCTCTTTCCATCACGTCCCAAATTATCACTCCTTCCTCTTTTTCTCCCCCACTCACCCTCCTCTCCTCCTGTAGGGAGGTCTGTAGCTCCATCATCTTCCTCTCCAGATCCCTCTTTTCTCTCCTCCACTCCTCACCAGAGCTCTCACCGGGCTGAGAGGAGAGAGTGACTTTAGTGGATACCCCATAGAATGACAGCTAGCACCACCAATGACAAGCTGAAATAAGCGGATGAGCAGTACTACGGAGGTGTATAGAGATGTATATTAGAGGACTATTGAGGTGTATAGAGATGTATATTAGAGGACTATTGAGGTGTATAGAGATGTATATTAGAGGACTACTGAGGTGTATAGAGATGTATATTAGAGGACTACTGAGGTGTATAAAGATGTATATTAGAGGACTATTTAGGTGTATAGTGATGTATATTAGAGGACTATTGAGCTGTATAGAGATGTATATTATAGGACTATTGAGCTGTATAGAGATGTATATTAGAGGACTACTGAGGTGTATAGAGATGTATATTAGAGTACTACTGAGGTGTATAGTGATGTATATTAGAGTACTACTGAAGTGTATAGAGACTACAGAATGGCGCCGGAGAAGATGGCTGCCGTTTTACAGCCCTCTAACCAATTGTACTATTATGCGTGTTTTTCCGCGTTTTGTCATTTATTTTGTACATAATGTTTCTGCCATCGTCTCTTATAACCAAAAAGAGCTTCTGGATATCAGGACAGCGATTACTCACCTCGTATTGGACGAAGATTTTTTCTTCAACGAGGCGGACGCGAAGGATATCCTACAGACAACCGACAAGGCCCAAATCCCCGTCATTCGCATGAGAGAGAGACTGAGATATCGTGGACGTAGGTCGGGGTGTCTTGTAAGGATCCGACGGCGAGCGAGTAAACTGCCTCTCCCATCAATCCTATTAGCCAATCTTCAATCATTTGAGAATAAATTGGATGACCTAAGATTACGGTTATCCTACCAACGGGACATTAAAAACTGTAATATCTTATGTTTCACCGAGTCGTGGCTGAACAACGACATGGACAACATTCAGCTAGCGGGCTATACGCTACATCGGCAGGATAAAACGGCTGACTCCGGTAAGACAAGGGGTGGCGGTCTGTGTATATTTGTAAACAACAGCTGGTGCACAAAATCAAATACTAAGGAAGTCTCGAGGTTTTGCTCGCCTGAGGTAGAGTATCTTATGATAAGCTGTAGACCACACTATTTACCAAGAGAGTTTTCATCTATATTTTTCATAGCTGTCTATTTACCACCACAAACCAATGCTGGCATTAAGATTGCACTGAATGAGCTGTATAAGGCCATTAGTGAACAGGAAAACGCTCATCCAGAGGCAGCGCTCCTAGTGGCCGGGGACTTTAATGCAGGGAAACTTAAATCCGTTCTACCTAATTTCTACCAGCATGTTAAATGTGCAACCAGAGGAAAAAAAAACTCTAGACCACCTTTACTCCACACACAGAGACGCATACAAAGCTCTCCCTCGCCCTCCATTTGGCAAATCTGACCATAACTCTATCCTCCTGTTTCCTGCTTATAAGCAAAAACTAAAGCAGGAAGCACCAGTGACTCGGTTAATAAAAAAAGTGGTCAGATGACGCAGATGCTAAGCTACAGGACTGTTTTGCTAGCACAGACTGGAACATGTTCCAGGATTCTTCAGATAGCATTGAGGAGTACACCACATCAGTCACTGGCTTCATCAATAAGTGCATCGATGATGTCATCCCCACAGTGACCGTACGTACATACCCCAACCAGAAGCCATGGATTACAGGAAACATCCGCACTGAGCTAAAGGGTAGAGCTGCCGCTTTCAAGGAGCGGGACTCTAACCGGGACGCTTATAAGAAATCCCGCTATGCCCTCTGACGAACCATCAAACAGGCAAAGAGTCAATACAGGACTAAGATTGAATCGTACTACACTGGCTCTGACGCTCGTCGGATGTGGCAGGGCTTGAAAACTATTACAGACTACAAAGGGAAGCACAGCCGCGAGCTGCCCAGTGACACAAGACTTCCAGACGAGCTAAACCACTTCTATGCTCGCTTCGAGGCAAGCAACACTGAAGCATGCATGAGAGCACCAGCTGTTCCGGATGACTATGTGATCACGCTCTCCGTAGCCAATGTGAGTAAGACTTTTAAGTAGGTCAACATTCACAAGGCCGCAGGGCAGACGGATTACCAGGACGTGTACTCCGAGCATGTGCTGACCAACTGGCAAGTGTCTTCACTGACATTTTCAACATGTCCCTGACTGAGTCTGTAATACCAACATGTTTCAAACAGACCACCATAGTCCCCGTGCCCAAGGACACTAAGATAACCTGCCTAAATGACTACTGACCCGTAGTACTGACGTCTGTAGCCATGAAGTGCTTTGAAAGGCTGATCATGGCTCACATCAACACCATTATCCCAGAAACCCTAGACCCACTCCAATTTGCATACCGCCCCAACAGATCCACAGATGATGCAATCTCTATTGCACTCCACACTGCCCTTTCCCACCTGGACAAGAGGAACACCTACGTGAGAATGCTATTCATTGACTACAGCTCAGCATTCAACACCATAGTGCCCTCAAAGCTCAGGATCCTGGAACTAAACACCTCCCTCTGCAACTGGATCCTGGATTTCCTGACGGGCCGCCCCCAGGTGGTAAGGGTAGGTAACAACACATCTGCCACACTGATCCTCAATACGGGGGCCCCTCAGGGGTGCGTGCTCAGTCCCCTCCTGTACTCTCTGTTCACCCATGACTGCATGGCCAGGCACGACTCCAACACCATCATTAAGTTTGCCGACGACACAACAGCGGTAGGCCTGATCACCGACAACGATGAGACAGCCTATAGGGTGGAGGTCAGAGACCTGGCCGTGTGGTGCCAGGATAACAACCTTTCCCTCAACGTGACCAAGACAAAGGAGATGATTGTGGACTACAGGAAAAAAAAGAGGACTGAGCACACCCCCATTCTCATCGACAGGGCTGTAGTGGAACAGGTTGAGAGCTTCAAGTTCCTTGGTGTCCACATCACCAACGAACTATCATGGTCCAAACACACCAAGACAGTCGTGAAGAGGGCACGACAAAGCCTATTCCCCCTCAGGAGACTGAAAAGATTTGGCATGGGTCCTCAGAACCTCAAAACGTTATACAGCTGCACCATCGAAAGCATCCTGACTGGTTGCATCACCGCCTGGTATGGCAACTGCTCGGCCTCCGACCGCAAGGCACTACAGAGGGTAGTGCGTACGGCCCAGTACATCACTGGGGCCAAGCTTCCTGCCATCCAGGACCTCTATACCAGGCGGTGTCAGAGGAAGGCCCTCAAAATTGTCAAAGACTCCAGCCACCCTAGTCATAGACTGTTCTCTCTGCTACCGCACGGCAGGCGGTACCGGAGTGCCAAGTCTAGGTCCAAAAGACTTCTCAACAGCTTCTACCCCCAAGCCATAAGACACCTGAACAGCTAATCATGGCTACCCGGACTATTTGCACTGCCCCCCCACCCCCACCCCATCTTTTTACGCTGCTGCTACTCTGTTAATTATTTATGCATAGTCACTTTAACCCTACCCACATGTACATATTACTTCAACTAGCCGGTGCCCCCGCACATTGACTCTGCACCGGTACCCCCCTGTATATATAGCCTCCCTACTGTTATTTTATCCCTTTTTTCTCTCAACACTTTTTTGTTGTTGTTTTATTTTACTTTTTTATAAAAAATAAATGCACTGTTGGTTAAGGGCTGTAAGTAAGCATTTCACTATAATGTCTGCACCTGTTGTATTCGGCACATGTGGCCAATAACATTTGATTTGATTTTATGTATATTAGAGGACTATTGAGGTGTATAGAGATGTATATTAGAGGACTGAGGTGTCTAGAGATGTATATTAGAGGACTATTGAGGTGTATAGAGATGTATATTAGAGGACTGAGGTGTCTAGAGATGTATATTAGAGGACTATTGAGGTGTATAGAGATGTATATTAGAGGACTATTTAGGTGTATATAGATGTATATTAGAGGACTATTGAGGTGTATATAGATGTATATTAGAGGACTACTGAGGTGTATAGAGATGCATATTAGAGGACTACTGAGGTATATAGACATGCATATTAGAGTACTATTGAGGTATATAGACATGCATATTAGAGGACTATTGAGGTGTATAGAGATGCATATTAGAGGACTATTGAGGTGTATAGAGATGTATATTAGAGGACTACTGAGGTATATAGACATGCATATTAGAGTACTATTGAGGTATATAGACATGCATATTAGAGTACTATTGAGGTATATAGACATGCATATTAGAGGACTATTGAGGTGTATAGAGATGAGCTCCAAAAGTATTGGGAGAGTGACACATTTTACACCACATCATTAATTTTTGCTCAGTACTCCAGCACTTTGGATTTGAAATGATACAATGACTATGAGGGTAAAGTGCAGACTGTCAGCTTTGATTTGAGGGTATTTTCATCCATATCAGGTGAACAGTTTAGAAATTACAGCACTTTTTGTAGATAGTCCTCCCATTTTAAAGGTACCAAAAGTATTGGGACAAATACACATGTGTATTAAAGTAGTCAAAAGTTTAGTATTTGGTCCCATATTCCTAGCACACACTGATTACATCAAGCTTGTGACTACAAACTTGGATGCATTTGCTGTTTGTTTTGGTTGTGTTTCAGATTATTTTGTGCCCAATAGAAATTAATGGTAAATAATGTATTGTGTCATTTTGGAGTCACTTTTATTATAAATAACAATATGTTTCTAAACTCTTCTACATTAATGTGGACGCTACCATGATTATTGATAATCCTAAAAGAATCGTGAATAATGATGAGTGAGAAAGTTTGAGGCATAAATATCTCCCCCCCCAAAAAAAATGCTAACCTCCCCTGTTCTTGTAAGGTAAGAGGTTAGCATGTCTTGGGGGTATGATATTTGTGCGTCTGTAACTTTGACTCATCATTATTCATGATTCATTCAGGACTATGCATAATCATAGTAGCAGCCACATTAATGTAGAAGAGTTTAGAAACATATTCTATTCTTATTTACAATAAAAGTGACTCCAAAATGACACAATACATTATTTACCATTCATTTCTATTGGGCACAAAATAATCTCAAACACAACCAAAACAAACGGCAAATGCATCCAACAAGTTTGTAGTCACAAGCATGATGTAATCATTGCGTGCTAGGAATATAGGGCCAAATACTAAACTTTTTACCACTTTAATACACATATGTGAATTTGTTCCAATACTTTTGGTCCCCTAAAACAAGGGGGACAGGACTATGTCCAACAAGTGCTGTAATTTCTAAACTATTCATCCGATATGTATAATTTCAAATCCAAAGTGCTGGAGTACAGCTCCAAAACAACCCCAAAATTTGACATTGTCCCAATACTTTTGGAGCTTACTGTGTATACGAGTACCTTGAGGTGTATAGAGATGTATATTAGAATACTGTTGAGATGTATAGAGATGTATATTAGAGTACTGCTAAGGTGTAAAGAGATGTATATTAGAGTACTGTTGAGGTGTACAGAGTACAGCTGTCCGGAAAAAATATATATTGGTCGACCAAGAGTTGTCTGTTCTTCCGACCAATCATATTTTTCCATTTATAGACATTTGTGTTTTAATCAAATCAACTATAAGCACTGAGCTTGTCTGATGCTTTAAGCGAACTGTTTGATGAAATAATTAAGACACAAATTATTAGAGGGAGTCCGACTGCAATTGATTTGATTGTGCCGACTGGCTCAGACTTGCTGCGCTGTGTAAAAAAAAAGACAGTGAGTGACTTTGTGACTAGCTCCCGTTGTCTCGCTCTCCTCCCTGCTGCAGCGACCACCACAGAACATCAGGGTGTATAGCGCTGTCCGTGTTGCTCAAGCTGAAACATAATTATAGCCATTTCTGAATGAAAAGTTGTTACAGAAATCCCTAAATTGTTTAGGAAAAAACATTCCCTATTCCCTCAACCCTTGTTCTCTTTACGTGACACACGTATGCTTCGCATGCACGTGACCAGTAGGGCCTGACCTTTAGCATATCATAATCACATCAATAAATTGGTTATAAACTCTGAACACATTAACAGAAAAATGGATGCAGAGGATGTGACAAGTAAACTCGAAACAGGGGAATGTTTACCGGTTGCGCAAGAGGTAAAGGGGAAGTCAGATGTGTGGAATAAATGTGACTAGTTGTGGAAAATACTGGAGATCAAGAAAAAGAAGGTAAGGAGCAAGAGCTGCGTGCATATTAGGCTTATGTATGCCAAACAGGTGCTGTATAGATTACAATATAATTTTTATCACCGTTTGGAACAATGTAAACAACACTAAATAAGATAAGTGTACCGGAGTCATTTTTTGTTTTTTTGTCAAGCCTTTATTACAGCAAACACTAAAAACAGTCGCATTAATTCGTGAATGTAATTTCCCGAAATGTAACGGTTTAGGCCCATTTATTGTTTACGCTAATTATTCAATGGTCGCTTTGTTATTTCATTTTCAATCTAAAATGCTTGATTGCATTTCACATCATGAATAACTCATATGCTGTGTGATGACATGAACGAATAAATGATTGATTGATACAGTAGCCTATATACAGTTGAAGTCGGAAGTTTACATACACTTAGGTTGGAGTCATTAAAACTAGTTTTTGAACCACTCTACACATTTCTTGTTAACAAACTATAGTTTTGACAAGTCGGTTAGGACATCTACTTTGTGCATGACACAAGTAATTTGTCCAACAATTGTTTACAGACAGATTATTTCATTTATAATTCACTGTCTCACAATTACAGTGGGTCAGAAGTTTACATACACTAAATTGACTGTGCCTTTAAACAGCTTGGAAAATTCCAGAAAATGATGTCATGGCTTTAGAAGCTTCTGATAGGCTAATTGACATCATTTGAGTCAATTGGAGGTGTACCTGTAGACCTCCACAAGTCTGGGTCATCCTTGGGAGCAATTTCCAAATGCCTGATGGTACCACGTTCATCTGTACAAACAATAGTATGCAAGTATAAACACCATGGGACCACGCAGCAGTCATACCGCTCAGGAAGGAGACGCGTTCTGTCTCCTAGAGATGAACGTACTTTGGTGCGAAAAGTGCAAATCAATCCCAGAACAAAAGCAAAGGACCTTGTCAATATGCTGGAGGAAACAGGTACAAAAGTTTCTATATCCACAGTAAAACGAGTCCTATATCGACATAACCTGAAAGGCCGCTCAGTAAGGAAGAAGCCACTGCTCCAAAACCGCTATAAAAAAGCCAGACTACGGTTTGCAACTGCACATGGGGACAAAGATCGTACTTATTGGAGAAATACCCTCTGGTCTGATGAAACAAAAATAGAACTGTTTGGCCATAATGACCATTGTTATGTTTGAAGGAAAAAGGGGGTAGCTTGCAAGCCAAAGAACATCATCCCAACCGTGAAGCATGGGGGTGGAAGCATCATGCTGTGGGGGTGCTTTGCTGCAGGAGGGACTGGTGTACTTCACAAAATAGATGGCATCATGAGGAAGGAAAATTATGTGGACATATTGAAGCAACATCTCAAGACATCAGTCAGGAAGTTAAAGCTTGGTCGCAAATGGGTCTTCCAAATGGACAATGACCCCAAGCATACTTCCAAAGTTGTGGCAAAATGGCTTAAGGACAACAAAGTCAAGGTATTGGAGTGGCCATCACAAAGCCCTGACCTCAATCCTATAGAAAATGTGTGGGCAGAACTGAAAAAGCGTGTGCGAGCAAGGAGGCCTACAAACCTGACTCAGTTACACCAGCTCTGTCAGGAGGAATGGGCCAAAATTCACCCAACCTTTTGTGGGAAGCTTGTGGAAGGCTACCCGAAACGTTTGACCCAAGTTAAACAATTTAAAGGCAATGCTACCAAATACTAATTGAGTGCATGTAAACTTCTGACCCACTGGGAATGTGATGAAATAAATAAAAGCTCAAATAAATCATTTTCTCTACTATTATTCTGACATTTCACATTCTTAAAATAAAGTGGTGATCCTGACTGACCTAAGACAGGGAATTTTTTACTAGGATTAAATGTCAGGAATTGTGAAAAACTGAGTTTAAATGTATTTAGCTAAGGTGTATGTAAACTTCCGACTTCAACTGTAACTATTGAAATATAGGCCTAAGTAAGTTACGGTATTAAGACTAAACAGGATGTGCTCTTAGGCCTACAGCTCGATGGTGGCTATACAAGGCTGCTATACTAAGCCTAGTAATGATAATGACATTACTTATTATTATAATGCTGATCATAATAATAACAACAACAACAAGATCAAGGAAAAATAGGGTTATTATTATAAATATATTTTTTTTTTCGGACAATTTGGAACACTGTAAACACTAAATCAATAATACCAGAGAGGCTGGTCTAATGAAAAAAAAGTGTAAAGCCCTTATTACAGCATAGTAAAGATTACAAACAGACGGATTTGTGAAATGGTTGCGTGAGGCTTGGTGCTCACGGAATCAGTAGGCTATCAACCAAACAGGCAACACAAGCAGGATCTGCCTTATTTCTGTAGATACACAGTACCAGTCAAGAGTTTGGACACTCCTACTCATTCAAGGGTTTCTTTATTTTTATTATTTTCTACATTGTAGAATAATAGTGAAGACATCAAAACTATGAAATAACACATATGGAATCATGTAGTAAAAAAGTGTTAAATCAAAATATATATTTTATATTTGAGATTCTTTAAAGTAGCCACCCTTTGCCTTGATGACAGCTTTGCACACTCTTGGCATTCTCTCAACCAGCTTAACCTGGAATGCTTTTCCAACAGTCTTGAAGGAGTTCCCACATACGCTTAGCACTTGTTGGCTGCTTTTCCTTCACTCAGTGGTCCAACTCATCCCAAACCATCTCAATTGGGTTGAGGTCGGGTGATTGTGGAGGCCAGGTCATCTGATGCAGCACTCCATCACTCTCCTTCTTGGTCAAATAGCCCTTACACAGCCTGGAGGTGTGTTGGGTCATTGTCCTGTTGAAAAATAAATGATAGTCCCACTAAGGGCAAAACCAGATGGGATGGTGTATCGCTGCAGAATGCTGTGGCAGCCATGCTGGTTAGGTGTGCCTTGAATTCTAAATAAATCACTGACATTGTCAACAGCAAAAGCACCCCCACACATCACATCTCCTCAGCTTTGCACATCTGGATTTGTGGATTTTCAGCCATTCCTCCTTGCAGATTTTCTCAAACTCTGTTAAGTTAGATGGGGGAGCAGCTGTGAATAGCAATCTTCAAGTTTTTCCACATATTTTCAAATGGGATTTAAGTCTGGGCTTTGGCTGGGCCACTCAAGGACCTTCACATTCTTGTTCTGAAGCCATTCCAGCGTTGCTTTGGCTGTATGCTTGGGTTATTGTCCTGTTGGAACATAAATCTTCGCCCCAGTCTAAGGTCATTTGCACTCTGAAGCAGGTTCTCATCAAGAATTTGCTTGTATTTGGCTCCATTCATTGTTCCCTCTATCCTTACCAGTCTCCCAGTCCCTGCCGCTGAAAAACATCCCCATAGCATGATGCATTTCGCTACACCCGCAATAACATCTGCTAAACACGTGTATGTGACAAATACAATTTCATTTGATGCTGCCACCACCATGCTTCACGGTATGGATGGTGTTACACGGGTGATGAGTTGTGCCTGGTTTTCTCCAGACATAGTGCTTTGCATTCAGGCCAAAGAGTTCAAATATTTTCAGACCACATAATATTTTGCCTTATGCAGTCTTTCACATGCCTTTTTGCAAACTCCAGGTGTGCTCCAGGTGTGTCTTTTTTCTCAGGAGTGGCTTCCGTCTGGCCACTCCCATAAAGCCCAGAATGGTGTGAAGTGGCTGTTGTCCTTCTGGCAGGTTCTCCCATCTCAGCCAAGGAACTCTGTAGTTCTGTCAGAGTGGTCATTGGGTTCTTGGTCATCTCCCTGACCAAAGTAATTTTTGCCTGATTGCTCAATTTGGTTGGATGGCCAGCTCTAGGCAGAGTCTGGGTAGTTCCATATTTTTTCAATTTCCCAATGATGGAGACCACTGTGCTCTTAGAAACTTTCAACACTAAAAATTGTTTTATACCCTTCCCCAGACATATGCCTCATCACAATTCTATTTTCGGAGAGACAGTTCCTTGGACTTAATGGTATAGTTTCTGCTCTGACATGCACTGTCAACTGTAGGCCCCTATATATAGACGACCCTATATAGACAGGTGTGTTTCTTTCTAAATCATGTCCAAACAATTGAATTGGCCACAGGTGTGCTCCAAGTTGTAGTGACATCAATGATGATCAAAGGAAATTGGATACACCTGTGCTCAATTTGGAGTGTCATAGCAAAGTGGTGTGAATACTTATGATATTTATGCATTTCATTTGCAAAACAATCAACAACAAAAAATTGTGTAGATGGTTTAGAAAAAATATATATTTCAAGTTGCAATATGCAGAAATTGCTCCGCCATTTCCTGCTTGCTAAAATTCTAATAGTTTGCCTAATTTCAGTTTGTGACAAAACAAGCAATGTATAATGTCGAGAATCATTGTACCATCTAAACCGTTGTGAAATATCTTTGCAAATAAATACAAATGTTCAGCTGGTGTACAAAACCGAAAGTAAAAGACGCAAGTAAAGTAAAAGACGTACATAGAACAGATCTACCGCTTCTTAGACTTGCTTTCAATGAGGATGACAGATCTATAGCTCCCATTTCTATGTGAATTTGGTCAGGTCGCCCAAAAAGTTACATATTGCAGCATTAATCCATTTTGAAATCAGGCTGTAACACAACAAAATGTGACTCGTTTGAGGAAACTAGGCATATGTCGCGCGTCACTACACAGGAGAGCCATTTGAACGTAAAGTAATTTTTTATCAAAATGCGTTTTTGGCCAGAAATGCCTTCTGGAACATGTGCACTTTCATGTGCCTTAATAACAAACTTGTATGCCATCTGTAAATATGAATAAAATTGTTAACATTACGAGCCTAGTTGGTTTAGCCACCGAAAAAGACAGCAACCTTCCCGCTAGCCATGATTGGCTGAGATAATGAGTGGGCTGGACATGCCGAGAGATGAGTTCGGATTGGTCTGCCATGTAGCACGCTTCTGTCTATAACGTGAGCTGGTCGGTATGTGTAGGTAATCCTTTCTAACACGGCTTGTTTGAAAGATATCACGTAGTAGAACTTCATAAATGTTGCTCTACAATTTCTGGAGGACTGAGTTTTGAAATCAGTGGAATTAGAGTATGATAGCTAAGGAGATGGAGAAAATTCTGGCGTTTGATTGCAAATATGCAGACGGAGTCAAAAAGACAACACACAGAAGGCTGTGGTATCAAACACCTGTCTCTGGATTACATCTTCAAACTAAGAACAACCATGGCATCCGTGACAGAGAGGGAGAAGCATCCATGTATACGGGTAAGAGAGTCTAGCTAGCTACATTTTCAGATATTACACGTTTCTAATTTTGTCAGAAACTCATTTTCATTTCAAGTTAAAGTGTACCGTTAGCTAGCTAACGTTAGCTGGCTGGCTCGGTAGCTAATGTTACGTGTTTGATCTGTGTAGTAATATTATTCGTATCTCAGAGCCATTTGCATTGCTAGTTATAGCATAATTTTAGCTAGGTAACATTGAACCTGGTTGGTTAGCTACCTGCAGATTCATGCAGGGTAGTAACCTTATGAGTTGGGATTATGGTTCATTGCTTCACTAGTTAGCTAGCTACAGTGGGGAGAACAAGTATTTGATACATTGCCGATTTTGCAGGTTTTCCTACTTACAAAGCATGTAGAGGTCTGTCATTTTTATCATAGGTACACTTCAACTGTGAGAGACGGAATCTAAAACAAAAATCCAGAAAATCACATTGTATGATTTTTAAGTAATTAATTTGCATTTTATTGCATGACATAAGTATTTGATACATCAGAAAAGCAGAACTTAATATTTGGTACAGAAACCTTTGTTTGCAATTACAGAGATCATACGTTTCCTGTAGGTCTTGACCAGGTTTGCACACACTGCAGCAGGGATTTTGGCCCACTCCTCCATACAGACCTTCTCCAGATCCTTCAGGTTTCGGGGCTGTCGCTCGGTAATACAGACTTTCAGCTCCCTCCAAAGATTTTCTATTGGGTTCAGGTCTGGAGACTGGCTAGGCCACTCCAGGACTTTGAGATGCTTCTTACAGAGCCACTCCTTAGTTGCCCTGGCTGTGTGTTTCGGGTCGTTGTCATGCTGGAAGACCCAGCCACGACCCATCTTCAATGCTCTTACTGAGGGAAGGAGGTTGTTGGCCAAGATCTCGCGATACATGGCCCCATCCATCCTCCCCTCAATACGGTGCAGTTGTCCTGTCCCCTTTGCAGAAAAGCATCCCCAAAGAATGATGTTTCCACCTCCATGCTTCACGGTTGGGATGGTGTTCTTGGGGTTGTACTCATCCTTCTTCTTCCTCCAAACACGGCGAGTGGAGTTTAGACCAAAAAGCTCTATTTTTGTCTCTTCAGACCACATGACCTTCTCCCATTCCTCCTCTGGATCATCCAGATGGTCATTGGCAAACTTCAGACGGGCCTGGACATGCGCTGGCTTGAGCAGGGGGACCTTGCGTGCGCTGCAGGATTTTAATCCATGACGGCGTAGTGTGTTACTAATGGTTTTCTTTGAGACTGTGGTCCCAGCTCTCTTCAGGTCATTGACCAGGTCCTGCCGTGTAGTTCTGGGCTGATCCCTCACCTTCCTCATGATCATTGATGCCCCACGAGATGAGATCTTGCATGGAGCCCCAGACCGAGGGTGATTGACCGTCATCTTGAACTTCTTCCATTTTCTAATAATTGCGCCAACAGTTGTTGCCTTCTCACCAAGCTGCTTGCCTATTGTCCTGTAGCCCATCCCAGCCTTGTGCAGGTCTACAATTTTATCCCTGATGTCCTTACACAGCTCTCGGGTATTGGCCATTGTGGAGAGGTTGGAGTATGTTTGATTGAATGTGTGGACAGGTGTCTTTTATACAGGTAACGAGTTCAAACAGTTGCAGTTAATATAGGTAATGAGTGGAGAACAGGAGGGCTTCTTAAAGAAAAACGAACAGGTCTGTGAGAGCCAGTATTCTTACTGGTTGGTAGGTGATCAAATACTTATGTCATGCAATAAAATGCAAATTAATTACTTAAAAATCATACAATGTGATTTTCTGGATTTTTGTTTTAGATTCCGTCTCTCACAGTTGAAGTGTACCTATGATAAAAATTACAGACCTCTACATGCTTTGTAAGTAGGAAAACCTGCAAAATCGGCAGTGTATTAAATACTTGTTCTCCCCACTGTACATGTCTAAACAAAAGACTCCACTATGCAAGTAACCATTTCAATAGAATGTTCACGTCACTGCGACAACTGTCGATAGACGTAGCTGGTAAATTCGCTCTGGCTATCTACTCCGATTTCAGAGCACTCTCGTCTGAGTGTGCCAGAGCGCAGAATAACTGACGAAATTACGAACGCTCAACAGCCGTTGAATATGGCCGGTGTCAGTAAACATTGGCAAAAAAGCGTAATTAAATTGTTGCCAGCAGCACAGTTGCAGTCACCAACGCTCTGAATAACATAAAAACAGCCTAACCAGCTCTGCTAGGGCGAGTAAACTGGTCAGAGTGAGCTGTTCTCTCATTTGTGTCTGGAAGTAGCTAGCAAGCTAGCCAACGTTAGCCAGTTAGCTTGGGTGCTTGACTGCTGTTAGGACAGAACGCTCGGATCAACTCTTCGGCCAGAGCGTCCAGTGTGCGCTCTGAACGCTCCCGAGAGCGAAACGCTCTGAATTTACGAACGGACAATCTGACAACGCTCAGTTTACGAATGCCCAGAGCACACTCCAGATTAAATTTACGAATAATAAAAATAATAATAATATGCCATTTAGCAGACGCTTTTATCCAAAGCGACTTACAGTCATGCGTGCATACATTTTTTGTGTATGGGTGGTCCCGGGGATCGAACCCACTACCTTGGCGTTACAAGCGCCGTGCTCTACCAGCTGAGCTACAGAGGACCACAGACCACAGACTCAGACGAACACACCCGTAGTATAAACCAGCCTTTAGTCTTGAAATCTTTGGTTGTTAAGTACATGGCCTCACATGTGAATCCTTAAAGAGATGGGTGGGGCTAAAGCTTAAGAGGGTGTGAACGATTCTGAATGGGTGTAGACAAAGAAGAGCTCTCCAGTAGCTGTACCAAAACATTCAAGGGTCATTTTCTCAAAATTGAGGTTACAAGTTTATCAACCTTCAAAGCAGAATTACTTTCCCATTGTTCCTCATCTGTAGTGTATGACATACCATTTTCTAGCTCTGAATCTCTACTTTTATCCAATGTAAAAAACACTATTTCAAATTTTGCTACATAGGACTGAATCGAGCCTGTGGTCACAAATGTAGAATAAGTCAAAGGGTATGAATTCTTGAGTCCAGTACTACTGAGGTGTATAGAGATGTATATTAAAGTACCTTGAGTCCCTGGATCTTCTGGAAAATCACCCTGACTTTGTGTCTGATGATCGAGTCACTCTCACTAGTCCTGAGGGGTGAAGAAAAACAGGTCAAACACACATGGTCAGAAGGATGTTGATAACTGGCCTGAAGTAATGGTGAATGACACAGTAAGATAAATGCTGTACCCTTCTCTGAGGATGTTGTAGATGGTCTGCATGACCTGCTCCTCCTCACTGGTGACCTCTGAACTCTGAAGCAGAAGGTCAGGGGTCACCTTTAGACAGAGCTCAGTGTTAGTACGTTTTTAAACTTTACTGGAGGTATTGATAGTGTACTAGTTAGTAATCGCTCTCCCCTCTTGTCCAGTCTCTTACCAGAGGGTCTGTCCGATTGGCTGACGGCGTCTCCACAGCGACAAACCTCCCTGGCGGAGCCCACGGATTGGCTGGTTGGACCATTGCCTTGCCGACGGAGCCTTGGCCCTGCCCCAGGCTGCAGTGAGTGGAGGAGGGAGGGGAGGAGTAGGGGTTGGGGGCGTGGGAAGGGGAGGTGGTGTCTCTAGGGTCCTCTGCTACAGGAGAGCGCCCCCTCAGTTGTCCTCTGGTACTGCTGCTGCCGTCAAACCTGCTGATCAGTCTGTTGACAGGGTTCTGGCGGTGGGGCTGTGCTGGGTAAGGGGTGGTCTGGGGGTGGGGGTTTGCCGTGGTCAGGGGGGGCTGCACTGTTTGGGAAGGATGGAGGTCAAGGGCATACTGACTCCCCCCTCCCCTCCCCAGTGACCCATTGAGCCCGGACTGATACGACCCACACATTACATTGCTCTCCATACCCCCCTCCCTCACCCCTCCTCCATCCGTTCTCTCTTCCGCGACCCCAATCCCTCCATCCAGGTTCCCATAGCTACCAGACCTCCCATCCCCTGGTGGTCTCCCAAATCCTCCTCCCCCCTCACTCTCCAGTAATGAACCATGTGACTGTGCCCTGCGTAGCGCCCCTCCCTGCCCTCCTCCTCCCCCCTCTCCCGCTCCTCCCTGCCCCCCTCCCTCCTCTCTGTCTCTCCTGCGGGGCAGACTGCTGCAACCCGGGGGGTAGTGGGTACGGAGCTGCACCCCGTACGAATCTCCCTTCGGGCCCCCGTCCTTCAGAACCACATAGGGCTGTCCGGCGATGCCCTGGACCCTGACAGCCACCCCGTACTTCGAAGTGGAGGGGGGCTTGGGTCTGGGCTGGGTTGAGGGGATCCCCCCTCCAGAGTCGCTGATGAAGCGGATCTGAACCCCGTAGTCCACGGGGCTCTTACGACCTGACGACGGAGTACTCATACTGGAGAGAGAGAGAGAGACACACAGAGAGACAGAGAGAGAGAGAGAATATCAGTACAGCTATTCCAAGTCTCATACTTTAAAGAAGTGAATGTGACAGCAGTCATTTATTGTTTGCTCTCCCGGGAAAGTATGTAAACTGAATATCTGACTGGTATGAATGTCATGCAGACACAGAGAAAGAGAGGGTGGACTGTGTGTGTTTGTATTGTGTTTGCAAGTTACAAAGGTGTGTGAGAGAATGAGTCTCAGTGGAGTTGCTTTAGAACGGACTTTGTTCTTATTGACCTTCATTATTCATTAAACTGGAAACACACACACTACTTCCCACTCTCTGACTCCCCTTACGTGTGTGTGTCACACACTTCTCCCAGTGTACTCCTCGCTCTCTCTTTACTTCCACTTGGTTTAGTTTCCTCTTTTCCTTAGAAATCCCTGCCTAGGCCAGCCCTGCCCAACCAGCCCAGCAAAGGTGAGTCTCCTTCCTCAATCTAGGATCTTTATTAGATCACTCAACTGTGATCACACATGATCCACAGCCACTCCTTGTGAATGATCCTCCCTCTGTTTCCCTCATTCCGTCAACTCAGTCTCCCTCCCTCCCTCTCTCCATGCCCCTTTCTCACTTGATCTTCATCTCTGATGTTTTTAGACTGTTGATGTCTGACTGTTCATGTCCATGTGTTGAAATGTCTCAGGAGTTCCAGTCTCCCTCACCGTCTCGCTCTATGGTTACCTGTGCCACGTCAGCTCTCATCACTAGGTCATTACACTGCATGCCTCATTAACATGGTCAGCTCTCATCACTAGGTCGTTACACTGCATGCCTCATTAACATGGTCAGCTCTCATCACTAGGTCGTTACACTGCATGCCTCATTAACATGGTCAGCTCTCATCACTAGGTCATTACACTGCATGCCTCATTAACATGGTCAGCTCTCATCACTAGGTCATTACACTGCATGCCTCATTAACATGGTCAGCTCTCATCACTAGGTCGTTACACTGCATGCCTCATTAACATGGTCAGCTCTCATCACTAGGTCATTACACTGCATGCCTCATTAACATGGTCAGCTCTCATCACTAGGTCGTTACACTGCATGCCTCATTAACATGGTCAGCTCTCATCACTAGGTCATTACACTGCATGCCTCATTAACATGGTCAGCTCTCATCACTAGGTCATTACACTGCATGCCTCATTAACATGGTCAGCTCTCATCACTAGGTCATTACACTGCATGCCTCATTAACATGGTCAGCTCTCATCACTAGGTCATTACACTGCATGCCTCATTAACATGGTCAGCTCTCATCACTAGGTCGTTACACTGCATGCCTCATTAACATGTCTCCTTTGCACTTATAACCAACCAACTACAACAACAGGCACTGACCCCGTTCCCACTCGTTCTCTCTCCTCCTCTCCCTCTTTCACTTACAGACTAACTTTAATTATCCCGCTGCCTCTCTCTCTCACTGAAACACACAAAAACAGAGAGTACACAGTTTCTCCTCTCTTATCAGTGTGTGCCGTGGTGGTGATAACACCAATGTCATGCTCTTGTTCCTGTGGATAGGAAGCCCTGCCCCCACACATGCCTGTACTCCTCATACACACTCTGGAATTAATTGTGTACAAGCACGCACACACGCACGCTCACAGGTGACCAGTGGTGTTGTAAAGAGGGTCAGTGAAGATCTTGGGTGCAGTTTATATATGGCGTCCAGTATAAATCAAAGCCCTGGCTCTCTGAACCTATTCAGGGAGAGGGAGAGAGAGTTTAAGTACACCATCTCCCTCAGTGTTGAGGTAGCCTAACCATACCTCTCCCTCAGCATTGAGGTAGCCTAACCATACCTCTCCCTCAGCGTTGAGGTAGCCTAACCATACCTCTCCCTCAGCGTTGAGGTAGCCTAACCATACCTCTGCCTCAGCGTTGAGGTAGCCTAACCATACCTCTCCCTCAGCGTTGAGGTAGCCTAACCATACCTCTGCCTCAGCGTTGAGGTAGCCTAACCATACCTCTGCCTCAGCGTTGAGGTAGCCTAACCATACCTCTGCCTCAGCGTTGAGGTAGCCTAACCATACCTCTGCCTCAGCGTTGAGGTAGCCTAACCATACCTCTGCCTCAGCGTTGAGGTAGCCTAACCATACCTCTCCCTCAGCGTTGAGGTAGCCTAACCATACCTCTCCCTCAGCGTTGAGGTAGCCTAACCATACCTCTGCCTCAGCGTTGAGGTAGCCTAACCATACCTCTCCCTCAGCGTTGAGGTAGCCTAACCATACCTCTCCCTCAGCGTTGAGGTAGCCTAACCATACCTCTCCCTCAGCGTTGAGGTAGACTATTTGAAACAGAGTGGTGTGCAATTTGAGTAAGACAACATTAATAAGGAGGTTGCAGTTAATCTGTCAATCCAACTAGAGGTTTGTGTGTGTGTGTGTTTGAGGCTTGGCACAATTATCGTATAATCATGTAACCGACAATTAAGGACAATAACCTTGAACTAAAAATTATAATCGTTATAATATATTCATTTTAGTAGAGAGGGGATTCAACTTTATATTCAAGTAGATTGTTTACTCAATAGCAGTTTTTCTATTTTTACATGAAGTGGGAAAGTTTCTAATAATTTTACAAGCAGAATGGCACAATCGGAAGGAGAAGGTTCATTTCCAAAAGTTCCCAAGTGGTCAATTCCATTGGTTTTTTAGACAGGGGTGTCACCAAAGCTGTGTGGTATTCATTAGGTATGTCGTAACTAATTTTTACAGATGCATTATAAGCTCACAACATTTTTGCAACAAAAATGACAATAACCGTGACCATTTGCATGACAATTAATCGTTACCCAAAATTCCATAATCGTTACAACTCTAGTGTGTGTAGACAGTTCAGCTCATCACTTAGCGCATACCTTGCCCTAAGACAGCCATCCAAAGTGTGCAATTGAAAAAGCACCCCGTCACTGTACATTAGTGCAGACGACCGTGACACGAACACAGTCACACACACACACACACACACCACCTAATGGCTAAGTGGCAAGTGGTGGTGAAGAGGTGCCAAAGACAGCTACAAGTTATGTCTTTCAGACAGAGGGCAACAGAAAGACAGCTACAAGTTAGGTCTTTCAGACAGAGGGCAACAGAAAGACAGCTACAAGTTAGGTCTTTCAGACAGAGGGCAACAGAAAGACAGCTACAAGTTAGGTCTTTCAGACAGAGTACAACAGAAAGCCTAGGCTATTTATTTCAAATATAGGTCAACAGATACAAAGGATCTTCAACACCAACCTTTCTTTCTGCATGTATAGGCTAATCATCCATAAATCAGTTTTTAGAGGCGCAGTGTTTCTCAATCCCTGGTCCTTGGGAGTACGTTGTTGACCTCCTGACATTGATTTATTCCATTCTACAGTTTAATCTAGGCAATTGGCAACTCTAAGGAGGGAGGAGCATTGCTTGCCTGTCCCTGGTACCGAAAGATATTTGGAAACACTGCTTGCTTGCGCGTGTGTGTGTGTGAGACACAGAGGCTCAGTCTCAGCAGGGAGCATTGACATTGAATAGGACCAAACATAACAGGAACACAGGAGTGGACCCCAGCCATTTCCCTCTCTCATTCCATCTCCCTTTCTATGCCTCTATCTCTCTCCCAATCTTTCTGGGTGTCAGTGTGTCAAGCCACTTCCAACAGGCCAGTTCAGCTGCTAAGCAGTGAAAGGGGACAGTGGAGAGGAGAGGGCCAGGGTAAGAAGAGACAGTCAGGGGAAGGAGGGGGAGCCCATCCTATTGTCCAAACAATGTGGAGCAGAAAATGAGGGCAGAAATGCAACACTCTTCTTCCCCCTGGCCCTCTCCATCTTTCCCTCCCTCCATCTGGCTGTCTATTTGCCTCGCTTGTATCACTGTTCTGCGCCTGACTCTCCCTTCACCTCCCTAACCTCTCCCTATCCCTCCCTCTCACCATCTCCCTAACCTCTCCCTATCCCTCCCTCTCACCATCTCCCTAACCTCTCCCTATCCCTCCCTCTCACCATCTCCCTAACCTCTCCCTATCCCTCCCTCTCACCATCTCCCTAACCTCTCCCTATCCCTCCCTCTCACCATCTCCCTAACCTCTCCCTATCCCTCCCTCTCACCATCTCCCTAACCTCTCCCTATCCCCATCTCCCTAACCTCTCCCTATCCCTCCCTCTCACCATCTCCCTAACCTCTCCCTATCCCTCCCTCTCACCATCTCCCTAACCTCTCCCTATCCCTAACCTCTCCCTATCCCTCCCTCTCACCATCTCCCTATCACCATCTCCCTAACCTCTCTATCCCTCCCCTGGGTTCCAAATCTCTGTCTCTCTCTGGAGAGAAATACATGAGGCAGCTGACCGGACCCCGGTCACACTATGTACTTTAGAGAGAAAAGGTAAGGGACGGTGCCCTCCAGCCTAACAACTGACTGACTACAGTGTGACCAGGTGAAGGAGTCTTCAGATTACTGACTCCTTTAAGGCGTCAGCAAGCTTCTGTTCAGCTGGCGCCTAGCCGAACTCAGCTAGGCGAACCGAGCATGCTCACATACTCCCTTAAAATACCTTTGCTTGAAAAACTAGGGAAAAAAGCGTCAATAGTACTGTTTGTCCATTTTGAGACGCCGTAGCCAGTATACACTTCCTCAAAATAGTCTGAATTAATCTACGATAACTCAAGAAATCTGTCATTAATTTTGACATTTTTGCAGAGAGCTTAGAGGAAATAAAAACACAAATGGACATTAAGATGTTTGGTGCAGTTGTCATTCATCTCTCGTTGAATGACAACAAATACTTTATTGAAGAATCCCTACTGTTGACCAATCACCGACGAAGGGGCGTAGACTTCGGCTACCGACTTCGGCTACCGACTTCGGCTACCGACTTCGGCTACCGACTTCGGCTAGCCTCGAGAAAAACTGTGTGGCCGAACAGCCAAAACAAACAAAGTCTAAAACTAACACAAAAAAAGTCACAAAATGTCATAATATATGCACAAACTCTTCCGAACTGTTTCGGCTGGGAAGCATGCAGACGCCTTTAGTGTCTCCTAACCCGCCGGCTCTACTCTCAAATTGAATTCTCCTGCACTGAATTGAATTAAGGCCACCTCCCTCTCTGGGGAGGGTTAGGAGAATTAGGAGAGAGTGTGGAAAGAGACCACTGTAGTATGGAGTCCTGGCTGCGACTGTCTTTGCTTCATTAAACAGTGATAGAGTAGAGAGCATAAAGTCAGTAGGCTAGAAATCTTTGTTCCTACTTAGCCTCCTCTAAGCTTCATCAATCACGATACAGCACTTGGACTGTGCTCTATAACCAAGGCCTTGTCACTGCATATAGGGCAGTGCTTCAGTGAAAGCACCTGAAAGAGGATAGCCTTACGTGTGTAACTGTCTCCTTCCGTGGTGACACAAATAGATTACATATCATGACTGATGTAGGGCCCTATAAAATCCATTTTTCCAGGTTTCCATTTTTCCCAGTTATTCAGGTTTTCGCTCTCAAAATCACACTAATAGAAAAACTAAAGAATGGATGTTCTATGTCCACAAAAATGCTTAAATCACATCAGACCACTTCTGAGGTCTGGAAAACATCTTATAATATTTTATTTTTGGGTGTAGTTACCCTTTAATTAAAGTAGACACCAGCCAGAGACCATTGGTTTGGTTAGCAATGTTTCTGAAGCGCTCATGTAATTGCAGAGTTTGCAAAACGAAACGGATTGATGCAAATAATCATGATAGATTTCTGGCAGGTAGGCATACGCTACTTTGTAGTTAACATTTAATTGAGAAGGTTTTGGGAAAGCCTTTCTATCTCCATCACATTTTACTGCACTTATCCGGTGTAAGCGAGATACATTTTTTGAACTAAATAAATAAATAAATAAATAAATATATATATATATATATATATATATATATATATATATATATATATATATATATATAACCAGTCAAAAGTTTGGACACACCTATTCATTCAAGGGTTTTTCTTAATTTTTTACTATTTTCTAGTAGTGAAGACATCAAAACTATGAAAAACACATATGGAATCATGTAGTAACCAAACAAAAGTGTTAAACAAATCAAAATACATTTTATATTTGAGATTCTTCAAATAGCCACCCTTTGCCTTGATGACAGCTTTGCACACTCTTGGCATTCTCTCAACCAGCTTCATGAGGTAGTCACCTGGAATGCATTTCAATTAACAGGTGTGCCTTGTTAAAAGTTAATTTGTGGAATTTATTTATTTCTTAATGCGTTTGAGCCAATCAGTTGTGTTGTGACAAGGTAGGGGTGGTATACAGAAGATAGCCCTGTTTGGTAAAAGACCAAGTCCATATTACGGCAAGAACAGCTCAAATAAGCAAAGAGAAACAACAGTCCATCATTACTTTAAGACATGAAGGTCAGTCAATCCGGAACATTTCAAGAACTTTGAAAGTTTCTTCAAGTGCAGTCGCAAAAACCATCAAGCGCTATGATGAAACTGGCTCTCATGAGGACCGCCACAGGAATGAAAGACCCAGAGTTACCTCTGCTGCAGAGGATACGTTCATTAGAGTTAACTTCACCTCAGATTGCAGCCCAAATAAAATGCTTCAAGTAATAGACACATCTCAACATCAACTGTTCAGAGGAGACTGTGTGAATCAGGCCTTCATGATCGAATTGCTGCAAAGAAACCACTACTAAAGGACACCAATAAGATGACGAGACTTGCTTGGACCAAGAAACATGAGCAATGGACATTAGACCGGTGGAAATCTGTCCTTTGGTCTGATGAGTCCACATTTTAGATTTTTGGTTCCAACCGCCTTGTCTTTGTGAGACGCAGAGAAGGTGAACGGATGATCTCCGCATGTGTGGTTCCCACCGTGAAGCATGGAGGAGGAGGTGTTATGGTGTGGAGGTGCTTTGCTGGTGACACTGTCTGATTTATTTAGAATTCAAGGCACACTTAACCAGCATGGCTACCACAGCATTCTGCAGCGGTACGCCATCCCATCTGGTTTGCACTTACTGGGACTATCATTTGTTTTTCAACAAGACAATGACCCAACACACCTCCAGGCTGTGTAAGGGCTATTTGACCAAGAAGGAGAGTGATGGAGTGCTGCATCAGATGACCTGGCCTCCACAATCACCTGACTTCAACACAATTGAGATGGTTTGGGATGAGTTTGTACCGCAGAGTGAAGGAAAAGCTGCCAACAAGTGCTCAGCATATGTGGGAACTCCTTCAAGACGGTTGGAAAAGCATTCCAGGTGAAGCTGGTTGAGAGAATGCCAAGAGTGTGCAAAGCTGTCATCAAGGCAAAGGGTGGCTATTTGAAGAATCTCAAATATAAAATATATTTTGATTTGTTTAACACTTTTTTGGTTACTACATGATTCCATATGTGTTATTTCATAGTGTTGATGTCTTTACTATTATTCTACAATGTAGAAAATAGTAAAAATGAAGAAAAACCCTTGAATGAGTAGGTGTGTCCAAACTTTTGACTGGTACTGTATATGCGTGTTATTATCATTAGCATTTTTGCTAATGGCTTCACAGACATAAGTGCGCAACACACACACACACACACAGGGCATTCCTGTGCCGTTTCAAAAAGATGCATGAAATTACTAATCACTGATGCATTTTTTTCATGTCTTATGATTTAACTTCGACAAATTAATGTATTTTCTAATAAGTTTAATACATTTTCTAATATTGTTGAATTCCATTTTAGTGTCTGGATTCCGTGATTCCATCCGCAACACAGATTTTATAGGGCCCTACTGATGACTGTCAGTCATGAGTGACTGAAATACCAAAGCCTTTCCATATTAATGCTGGTGTCATTAGAACATGTAAATACCACACCAACTTGGGTCCCCAAGACAGTCCTTCAGTTAAGACTGTTTCCTTGGTGATCGGCAATTCATCCCTTCATTCATCCACTCTGCCTCTTTATTACATTCTTGACTTACATCAGACCCCCCCCCCCCCCCCCACCCCCGACTGCCACTGCTCCTCTTTCACAGGCAAACAAACAGCCATTTCTTCCTCTCTCTGATTCTAATGGCGCTCATTGGCATAACAAAGAAGACTTCAGTGTTGCCAAATAGAACACAAACTGCACCATATATAAGCACCTAATACACCCCTCCACATTCCACACTATGTTGCTCAGTAAACATCCCCCTTACATGCACACACTGATCTTCTACCTGCACACTTCAGGGTCTCGCTCTAAGAGCAACCAATCTGTAAACAGTCATCTCTCTCTCTCTTCCTCCCTCCCTCTCTGTAACTCTGTGCCTGTAGCAACAGTAAAAAAGTGCCCTCAGGCTGAACTTTCTCTCATCTGTCATCAATACACTGCTGTGTTAAATTATATATGCTAACAGCCAAAATAATGAATAGACATCAATGTAAAGTTTTAATTCGTATCATCATCTTATCAAACACCTAACACCTGTGATCTTGCATCAGATATGAGACAACACCCTTGCCACTTGGTACTTTCTGTAGGCCACATCTCCATGAGTAATCACTGAATGTTGGTCAATAAAATGACAGAGAATGGTAAATAGCTTAGATAACATATGCTGGGTACAGTGGCGGCTCCTGAACAAATTCTCAGGGAGGGCAATTTTTCTGATGATTTAGGTGACCTACACACATTTTTAAAAAGATATGTCCAGCAACAACATGAAGACAGGGGCAGCATATAAGTCAATACCAGAAGCATTTATTGACTGATCTCAAAAGTGTTGGCTTACAAAAGCAAAATAAGTTATCACAGTAAAAATAATCAAGGGTGTTCTTTCACATTCCTCAACACTGCATAAACAATATGCATTTCCATAAACAAATGAAATATCAGCTGAAAATACAGCATCTTGGTATTTGTTCAGATTGCAGGATCAACAAGAGCTTTTACCACATTTTTTGATATCTGTTTAATCTTACCTTATGGCCTGCACTTGCTTGTGAAGCTGTCGAGGGCACGTTTGATAGAGACAGCATCGATGTCCTTCTTCTGTAGCTTCTGGTACAGAATGTCGACGTGGGGCATGATTTTGTGAAAAAGCCGCAGGAAAAAAATTAAATCTTCATCATGTAGTATCCTCACGTAGCCAGCTGCCTCTCTCAAGGTGTGCTGGTCAAATGAACCCAATGAACCCGTCCGGATGGCTTCAAAACATTATATGAGGTCGTCTCGATTCTCGTAGACAGTGTTCACGACTCTGCTGTTGCTAACCTCATCGTTGTGGCGGCGGACAGCTAGCCTGTATCCCTCATCCAGTTGAGTGGCAATATTCACTCTCCCAAAAGCAGACAATCTCAAACAGCTATATGTGGGTCTTTGACAGCTAATTTTTCTTAATCTTTTCTGAAAGATGGTGCATGTCGGTTACACCAGTCGCTGTCCAAGCGGTGCTGTCTGCTGTGCCGCCTTCAGGGTGGAAGAGTAAGCAGGGGTAGCAAAAAACTGCATTAGCTACATCGCAGCCTGCTAGCCAGGTTTTCCGTTCATACCAATTTTTGGAAAATCCTCGGGTGTAGGACTTCCCCCCTTTAGTAGACACCTGTTGAATTATTAAATTTGGTCTGGGGGGTCCTAATTGTTTCGTTGCCAATTTATCTTCATTTGTTCGCCGACAAAAAGGAACTTCTTTCAAACACACAATCGAGTTGGACTGAAGCCTAGCCATTTTGATAGTAGTAGTGAATTGAATGAGGCTGCTACCTGGTCTTTTCTTAGTTACGTTCATTCGTGGTTACGTTATGTATGACGAAAGCGCGTAAGTGCAAGCCCACAGACACCCATAGAGAATGTATTGAAAGCTTTGAAATGTGACAAAACTAGATTTTACATGGGAGTCTATGACAGACTTCTGGGCGATTTTCAACCTGACTGAAATCGCCCAAAAAACGGGCGGGGCCATTTGAAGCACGACTTTAGCCTGATTTGACATTTAGTGGCTGTCAGATCAGACGTGAACACTGATAACTGCTGTTGCCGTGATATAATTTTTTATAAATTTATAAAAAAAAAATATTTTTTTTTATTTAATTTTTTTTTAAATAATTGATTAGAAAAAAAATCCCTTCCTTTTCCCGTTTGGCAGTGCGTCGCCCATATCGCCCTATTGAACAAGCCGTCCCTGGCTGGGTATCTTTTGAACAGAGTTCACTCACTACATTGAATTCTTCAGTGTATGCGTCATAGTATCATCTAGCTCAAGTGAAACTTCTTGGGAGAAGAGAGGCAGTGAGCCAAGATGTTGAAGTTGAGCTCTGAGAAAGCGTTAAATAACTGACATGTAAAAAGAGAATGTGTGACATTGACAGATGGGTACACTGACTGTACACATGGTTTTAAATGAGAATTTCACTACGGGAGAGATCTAGATGAGGCAATGCAATGTTACACCTGCTCCGTGGCCTTCGCATTTCAATTCTGAGTGACGTTATCCAGCACCTTTCTGCCATCATTAAAAGTTAACTTAGGTTAGACACCAACAAGAGAGCAAGTTATCAAAGACTGAGCGGGCAAATGTATTAGCTCGCTATGTGTCTGTAATGAGCAAGTCAACCAGCTAGAGCTAGCAAGCTAACCCTAAACTACTGTCATAACTAGCTAGCTAGCTGACTGGGTTAGTTCGGTAGCTAGCTTGCTAACTATACACGTTAGCTAACTAGAGCGAACTAAACAACATCCAAAACATACCTGCTATTTGGCCAAAGTAGTACAATTCATCAATTTATTTTCGAGTCCTCTTCTGTTGTTTTACTTGATGTTAATAAAAACAATGTTTAAATCAGGCTGAAAATACTTCTGAAAAAGCAGCGTATATCCATTTTTCGAGACAGGCAGATAAGTTCGTTATATGCAGCTCCAACCTGTTACCTTTGTGACCGATGTCAAACGAACCACCCAGCCCCGCTAGAGGGAATACAGGTATTGGTTGAGCACATAGCAGTAGGCGGTGCTCTAGACAGCGCCCGCTTTGAATATTGGTGAGTCTGGTCTGTCAATCTGTGATAAATTGACCCAGGGGAGAGGTCTTTGTGAATGAAAATGCCTAGTGCTGTGATTGTCATAATAAAAAATGTTTTACTGCTAAGAATGAGGTAAGCTAATGCAGAAACAAATAAACGAAACGCATCACAACTTGTGGCATGAATCAGTTTGTGCTCCTCAAATTCCACGCGTCCCATACCAAACCAACCAAATAGTCTAACCGTTCCACTTGATCTACCATATCCCCTGCAGAGGGCGCTTTAGCACACATGGCCTAGTTATGACAGGTTATTGGAAATTAGGACAGAGGACTAGGGGACAGTTTATTATAGTAACCTGAATCGACCGATGAAATGTCCACGAAAACATGAGAATCTTTCCCTCGATGAAAAATTCTCCCCACAATTTACATATTTTCTTGTTTAAAAAAAATATTTGTTCTCACTCATTGTGGTGCCCAAACATGTGAATTCAAGCTGTGTTCATATTTTGGGATGAAATGTTTAATTGCAGCCTATTGTGTTGCACACACCACCTTCATAATAATAATAATAATAATAATAATAATAATAAAGCCATTTAGCAGACGCTTTTATCCAAAGCGACTTACAGTCATACAATGTAGGTTAATATTGGCTATGTTGATTAATAAATATAGGCTATGTTGATTAATAAATATTGGCTATGTTGTAATATGGCTATGATGACTACTAAATAAATGTAGTAAAACAATTAATTAAAAAAACATCTCAAATTAATGATTAAATTCACAACATGTTGGCTAAGAATGATCATCAATTGAGAAATGCGTTGCCAAAGCTGCCCTGTCTCCTCCCTGTTAGTGAATAATAGCCTACTATAGGCATAGTTATAGGCGTTTTTTGACCATTCTGATGTAGGCTAGTCCACCACCACACCCATTTCCCAACTCCACCAAACTCTTTCTCTCACACACGCACTTCTCTCTCCAGCACTCAGCTTTGACAGCCCGCTCTATACATCAGTCGCTCCGGGAATGGGATCATCATTAGTGAGTGCGAAGAAAAACTTCCAGTTCTTCCGATTCTACGCTCTCCAAAGACTACTCTTTAAACTGCGGGGATAGCTTCGAGATAAAGAGATAGCGACTGTCAGAAATATATATTATAGGCGTTTCAAGTCGATGAAAGGAGAGGTAACTTTACGCACCGTGGAACGACAAAGAGAAGTGGGTCAAGCGACAGATGGGGTGAAGTTTGGGGTTGAAATTCTATGAGAACATTTACTACCAAATTTATGCTGTAGAAATCATTATGAATAATTTGTTGAAATTAACATCACAAAAGGGGTAAATCGGATAAGATACCAGGCGCGCCGTGCGTAAACGTAGGCCTATGTCGTCGTGGATGAATGTGCTTGGAAAGTTTTATGTAGGCTTACCAACTATTCTCTGTGTCTCGATTGCAGATGATTAATAAAAAGTAAGACTAAGTAGACCTAAGTGAGTGTGTTACATTAGCATAAGTTTAAAGCCAAAGCTAGAAAGAAAAAACCGGTCACTGATCGTAACCAGCCATGGCAAAGTGGTTCAGTTTCCCCATCAATCTGAAGAACGGGACCGAACGCGTCCGCTCAGCCTCCGAATCCGGCCCTCAACCACGACCCAGACACGGGCTAACCCCGGGGACCAGTCTGAAGGGGAACCGGGTCAAGGAAAGTGCTGGAGGGATGGGCTCTATACTGACCGGAAGAAACCGGAAAAACTCGGCCATCGAACTGGGTCGGAACGGCTTGGGTACTGGCGGGAACTCGTTTAAGGACGGTAAGATCTGGGACAGTCTCATCCCTGGGAAGAGTAGGAAGAATTCCAAGCTCGAGACGGGGGCATCTGAGGAGCATCGGCCCACCAGGACATCCAGTTTGGCGCATGCGTACATCAGCAGGATGATCAAGGTGGACAAACAGGACAAGGGCCCCAAAAACAGCGGTACAAGTGAACTGGTGGGATTCGAAAACGAGAGGGGGAAGGCGGACATCAAATCAGCGATGGTGAGTGGCTCAGATTTGGTACTGACATCTTTGCCAACAAAGTCTTAGATTGAACAAACAAAAAATGAAAAAGGCATTTGGTAGCAACAATATATGCTATAATGCTATAATTAGCCCTACAGTGTTATTAGGCTTACTGTAATTCACATTTGATCCTGTTGTTTATTGTGGTATGTGTATGGAAGCGTATGGAAGCTCTTTATATTTATAATTATGAGATAATAAGTCTGGATCATGGACATTGAATAGTCCTGCAGGCCACGACCCCTTTTAAAATGGAAATCTGTGATTCAAACAAGAACAAAGCGTACTCCCCGCCACTTTATTTGGTAAACAGCTGAGGAATGGGGCAGGAGAAATGTAACCACTCTTAAATATATAGACACAAGGACTCTCACATACAGATGTAGGATCTTACACACAAAGGTACAGACACATGCATATGCACACATTGTGATATTGTTGTATGGTGGTATTAAACATTTTGTATTGTAGATATGTAGTGGTGTAATAATGTTATATGATGTACTGTTTTATCTTTTGTATTATATGTAATATAAGTGCTTTAATATGTTTGGACCCCAGGAAGAGTAGCAGCTAATGGGGATCCCTAATAAATACAAAAAATATATATAATCCTGCAACAACAGGAAATGTGAATTATTATGTGGATTATAATTCATGGACATGTTCTCTCTCTCTCTCTCTCTCTCTCTCTCTCTCTCTCTCTCTCTCTCTCTCTCTCTCTCTCTCTCTCTCTCTCTCTCTCTCTCTCTCTCTCTCTCTCTCTCTCTCTCTCTCTCTCTCTCTCTTTCTTGCTCTCTCTCTCTCACACACACAAAAGCGCAAACACACACACTCAAAATGTGTGATTCACGTAATACTGATTGCCTAAACGTATTTCATAATTATGACTAACTATCTCATAATAATGATTTACTATCTCATAATTATGACTTACTATCTCAGAATTCTGACTTAGTATCGCATTATTATGACTTACTCTCATGATTATGACGTATTGTCTCATAATAACGACTTACTATCTCATAATTATGACTTAGTATCTCATTACAATTACTTATTATCTCATAATTATGACTTACTATCTCATAGTCAGATTATTATTATTTTAGGTGGAGGGAACGAGCTTCCATACATGTATGTGTGCACTGATATAAAGAAAGAACTGTAGCTCTGAGAGTTGTGATCAGTATCTCTCTCCCACCTCAGCCTTTGTCTCTACCCCTCCCTCCCCCCTCTTGTCTTTCTTTCCTCACCACACAATGCACTGTGCTTTTAGAACCAGCTGCATTCATGCCACAGCGCTCGGGACCAGCCGTACAGAAAACACACAATGAGACCTAACCTCATTCCCCCAGTCTGTCTTCCTGTGTCCCTTCCTTTCCTTTCCCCCTAACTGCTGTCACACACACACGCACGCACTCACACACACACACACACACACTATACCTCTTTCTCCTCCTCTATTTCTGCCCCCAGTGAAGGCTTTGTCTGAGGCATAATATCACCTAACACTGTTGTGACTGTAGCTCTCCCACAGGTAGCTCAGATCGCTTTGGATCCACTTTGATAAAGATCATACAGGCAGTCAGACAGACACGTAAACACTCAGACACACACAGAGCCATGGGAGGGAAGACACATACAGAGCACAGAGCAGGGGAGATTCCCCAAGAAACATTCCCAGTTCGTAAAGGGGACGTTTCCATACCAACTAAACTGTTACAGTGTAATTACATAGGTTATTGCAGTTACTCTGGCAGAAGGCCTACAGTATAATACTGTGAAGGTTAGGTAGAGTGGCGCAGCGGTCTAAGGCACTGCATCTCAGTGCTAGAGGCATCACTACAGACCCTGTATCACAATCTGGCCGTGATTATAATAATAATAATAATAATAATGTGATTAGGAGTCCCATAGGGCGGCACACAATTTGCTCAGCGTTGTCCGGGTTTGGCTGGGGTAGGCCATCATTGTAAATAAGAATTTGTTCTTAACTGACTTGCCTTGTTAAATAAAGGTTAAATAAAAATACATTAAAAAAAACCTTCTGTCCCGCTGTGTAGCTGATTATTCTGGAGGACTATGCTGACCCGTTTGACGCAGAGAAAACAAGGGAGCAGAGGGAGGCGGAGAGGGAGGGAGAGAACGATGGATACATGGAGCCCTACGACGCCCAGGTCATCATCACAGGTCAGTCAGGTCAAAGGTCAGGGGTCAGATCTTGTCCTGGAGAGCTACAGGGAGTCCAGGCTTTTGTTCCAGCGCAGTGCTGATACACACTGGCTCAGTTAATCAACTAATCATTGAGACCTTGATTAGTGGAATCAGGGCTGGAATTAGTGCTGGGCTGGAATAAAAGCCTGCACTCCCTGCAGCTCTCCAGAGTCAAGGTTGTAGACTAATGCTGTAAAAGGTTTTTAAAGGATCGGACTAGAACGAGACCCTCCGCTCTCTCTCCCCTGACTTCCTTCCCTACGGGCGGTTGCTATGGGAACGGTGTTGTGCTGCGACAATGGGTGCAGCTTCCTCTTGGACTTCCTGTCTCCTGCCTCTGTTTCCTTTACCCCATTCTCTGGAAAGGAAGTTGCCACCAGTTGTCCCCCCCCACCCCTTCCATTTTACTTTACATTTTACTTTACTTTTGTGTGAAAAGAACCAAAAGACCCCCACCTCCCCTCCCCCTCCTCCTGGTCTCACCCAATCACTTCCCAAAAGAGGAAGAGGTCCGTTCTGTCAGCCAATCAGGCACTGTGTTGACCTTTCTTCCCGTAGCTCCATTGTTTAGTCACACAATAGCCCAGACACACAGGCTACCTGATGGCCTCCACAGACATGTCTGACCACATCACAAGCTACGAAGCTGTGTGTTAGACTCTCAGAAAAAAGGGTTCCAAAAGGTTTATTCTGCTGTCCCCATAGGAGAACCCTTTTTGGTTCCAGGTAGAACCCTTCTTGGTCCCAGGCAGAACTATTTTGGGTTCCATGTAGAACCCCCTGTGTAAAAGGTTCTACCTGGGACCAAAAAGGGTTCTTCAAAGGGTTTTCCTATGGGGACAGCCAAAGAACCCTTTTAGGTTCTAGATAGCATTTATTTTCTAAGAGCGTACAACTGAACAATGGATCACAATCATGTCACATCAGCAGTAATATTGCAATGGCTGAGTTGAGGGTTTGATATCAACATGTGACCATGTTATTGTTCTTATTACTTTTTAGGTATTCGTAGGCGGGGCTCCAAGGACCTGCTGAAGGTGTGTGTGCTGCTCCCCAAGGGAGATGGAGAAGGGGGCAAGCCCACCCCCCCCCACATCTACGACACTCCCTATGAGGGGCTGCTAGAGACGGAGGGGGAGGCAGGAGGGGTGTGGATCCCTGTGACACGGCCGGAGTCAGACCCTCGCCCCCCTGGAGAGTATGAACTACCCTGGGAGTGGAGGAAGGAGGACATCGTCAGAGCACTGACAGGTAGATATATGTTTTCCAGAGGGAGGGAGGTAAAAGGAGGGAGGTAGAGGGAGGGAAGGAGAGGAAACATATTGGATACAACAATGATATAAAAAAATACACAGTTCTCTCTCTCTCTCTCTCTCTCTCTCTCTCTCTCTCTCTCTCTCTCTCTCTCTCTCTCTCTCTCTCTCTCTCCTCTCGCTCTCTTTCTCTCTCTCTCCTCTCGCGCTCTCTCTCTCCTCTCGCTCTCTCTCTTCAGTCCAGTTTAAGAAGGGAATGAGCAGTTCGCCCCCTAAAGAGGAAGCTCCTCCACCCAGCAGACAGCAGACTCTCAGTCATCAGCAGACCCTCAGACAGAAGACCTGGAACAAGAAAGTCCTCATCCCCTCTCCCCCCTCCCCCACCTCCCCCATTCTCAAACTCTCTCCTCCCTCGCCTCTCTCTCATTCCTCTCCCCCCTCTCCCACCTCTCACTCTTCTCCCACTCCCAAACTTTCCCCATCTTCCTCTCCTCCCTCCCCCACCTCCACACCCAAGGCGGAGACAGGCAAAGTGGACCCCACCCTTCCCCTGGAGAAACAGAGGTAAGGGAAGAGGAGAAGGAGAAGGGAGAGGCTGGGGGGGGGGGGGGGGGGATTGAGATACACTATATATACAAAAGTATGTGGACACCCATTCAAATTACTGGATTCGGCTATTTCAGTCACACCTGTTACTCACAGGTGTATAAATGTGAGCATCAAAGCCATGCAATCTCTATACAGACAAACATTGGCAGTAGAATGGCCTTACTGAAGAGCTCAGTGACTTTCAACGTGGCACCGTCATCAAATCAAATTGTATTGGTCACATACACATATTTAGCAGATGTTATTGCGGGTGTAGCGAAATGCTTGTGTTCCTAGCTCCAACAGTGCAGTAGTATCTAACAATTCACAACAATACACACAAATCTAAAAGTAAAGAATGCAATTAAGACATATATAAATATTAGGACGAGCAATGTCGGAGTGGCATTGACTAAAATACAGTAGGATAGAATACAGTATATACAAATGAAATGAGTAAAGCAGTATGTAAACATTATTAAAGTGACTAGTGTTCCATTATTAAAGTGACCAGTGATTCCTTCCATGTCTACAGTATGTACATAGGGCAGCAGCCTCTAAGGTGCAGGGTTGAGTAACCGGGTGGTAACCGGCTAGTCATAGGATGCCACCTTTCCAAAAAGTCAGTTAGTAAAATATCTGCCCTGCTACAGCTGCCCCGGTCAACTGTAAGTGCTGTTATTGTGAAGTGGAAACGTCTAGGAGCAACAACGGCTCAGCTGCGAAGTGGTAGGCCATGCAAGCTGAAGTGCTGAAGCACGTAACGGGTAAAAATCGCCTGTCCTCATTTGCAACACTCACTACTGAGTTCCAAACTGCCTCTGGAAGCAACATCAGCATGAGAACGGTTTGTGGACTCTGGAGCAGTGGAAATGCGTTCTCTGGAGTGATGAATCACGCTTCACCATCTGGCAGTCCGACGGACGAATCTGGGATTGGCGGATGCCAGGAGAACGCTACCTGCCAGAATGCATAGTGCCAACCTTAAAGTTTTGAGTTGGAGGAATAATGGTCTGGGACAGTTTTTCATGCTTCTGGCTAGGCCACTTAGTTCCAGTGAAGGGAAATCTCAACGCTACAGCATACAATGACATTCTAGACGATTCTGTGCTTCCAACTTTGTGGCAACAGTTTGGGGAAGGCCCTTTCCTGCTTCAGCATGACAATGCCCCTGTGCCCAAAGCGAGGTCCATACAGAAATGGTTTGTTGAGATCTGTGTGGAAGAACTTGACTGGCCTGCACAGAGCCCTGACCTCAACCCCATCTAACACCTTTGGAATGAATTGGAACGCCGACTGCGAGCCAGGCCTAATCGCCCAACATCAGTGCCCAACCTCATTAATGCTCTTGTGGCTGAATGGAAGCAAGTCCCCGCAGCAATGTCCCAACATCTAGTGGGAAGCCTTCCCAGAAGAGTGGAGGCTGTTATAGCAGCAAAGGGGGCACCAACTCCTTATTAATGCCCATGATTTTGGAAAGAGATGTTCGACTGGCAGGTGTCCACATACTTTTGGTCATGTAGTGTAGCATGATGCCACCAACACCATGCTTGAAAATATGAAGAGTGGTACTCAGTGATGTCTTGTGTTGGATTTGCCCCAAACATAACGCTTTGTATTCAGGACATAAAGTTCATTTCTTTGCCACATTTGTTGCAGTTTTACTTTAGTGCCTTATTGCAAACAGGATGCATGTTTTGGCAGTGGTGGAAAATGTATTCAATTTTCATACTTGATTAAATGAAAAGATACCTTAATAAAAAATGACCCAAGTAAAAGTGAAAGTCACCCAGTAAAATACTACTTGAGTAAAAGTCTAAAAGTATTTCTTAAGTATCAAAAGTAAATGGAATTGCTAAAATATATTTAAGTATCAAAGTAAAAGTAAAAGTATAAATCATTTCAAATTCCTTATATTAAGCAAACCAGACCACACAATGTTTTTATATTTTTTGATTGACGGATAGCCAGGGTACACTCCAACACTCAGATATGATTTACAAACGAAGCATTTGTGTTTAGTGAGTCCTCCAGATCAGAGGCGGTAGGGATGACCAGGGATGTTCTCTTGATAAGTGTGTGAATTGGACCATTTTCCTATCAAAATGTAACGAGTACTTTTGGGTGTCAGGGAAAATGTATGGAGTAAAAAGTACATCATTTTCTTTAGGAATGTAGTGAAGTAAAAGTAAAAGTTGCCATAAATATAAAAATTAAAGTAAAGTACAGATACCCAAAATAACTACTTAAGTAGTACTTTAAAGTATTTTTACTTAAGTACTTACACCACTGTGTTTTGGAATATTTTATTCTGTACAGGCTTCCTTCTTTTCATTTTGCCAGGTTAGTATTGTGGAGTAACTACAATGTTGTTGATCCATCCTTTCTAAAGGCACTGTAGACTGTATATCGTCATAGTGTATTGCTGTAGCCTGTACTTAGTCCTCAGCCTGAAGTGTCCCCACCTGTGCCAGCGAATACTTAACTTTTTGATGGCGCTGACTGGTAAGATGCTTCAGGAGAGTGGTTATGTGTGCTAGCAAGGCAGAGGTCCTGGGTTCGAGCCTCAGTGTGAGCCGAGTCAGGAGGAAGTGGCACTCGCTAAGCAAGCATTCTCTATCTCTCCCTCCTACCGTCCTCTAACTCCCCAACCCTCCCCATATTCCTCCCCCTAACCTTCAATATGACATTCATCCCCATCAATCTACTGCTCTGAAGCTCTGCAGTACCTCTATGGAGCTCTAAAGATTATATGTACTGTATGTTTGTTTCTCTCTCTCTTTCCCCTCATCCCTCTCTTCACCCCCCTCCCCCTCCTCTAGCTGGTACCATGGCAGTGTGAGTCGCCAGCAGGCAGAGGCTCAGCTCCAGCGCTGTAGGGATGCCAGCTTCCTGGTTAGAGACAGCGAATCAGGGACCAGCAAATACTCCATCGCGCTCAAGTGAGTGTGTGTGTGTGTTACACTTATCACTCATCAGTGAGCGCTCATCATTAACCACATTACACACCCACATACATGGAGGGTGAGCAGCATGTGTTGGAATAACTAAGCCCCTAACCTTTGCTACAGTCTAGAACATCCCTACTGTATCCTCTAGTTATGTAGCTATAGCACTGCATCTCTCCCTGTTACTGAAGTAATATGGTTCTCTCTCTCTCTCTCTCTCTCTCTCTCTCTCCCTCCCTCTCTCTCTCTCTCTCTCTCTCTCTCTCTCTCTCTCTCTCTCTCTCTCTCTCTCTCTCTCTCTCTCTCTCTCTCTCTCTCTCTCTCTCTCTCTCTCTCTCTCTCCTCTCTCCCTCTCTCTCTCTCTCTCTCTCTCTCTCTCTCTCTCTCTCTCTCTCTCTCTCTCTCTCTCTCTCACTCTCTCTCTCTCTCTCTCTCACTCTCTCTCTCTCTCTCTCTCTCTCTCTCTCTCTCTCTCTCTCTCTCTCTCTCTCTCTCTCTCTCTCTCTCTCTCTCTCTCTCCTCCTCTCCCTCTCTCTCTCTCTCTCTCTCTCTCTCTCTCTCTCTCTCTCTCTCTCTCTCCTCAGGACCAGTCAGTGTTGTGTCCATATCATCGTGGCCCAGACTAAGGGCAGTAAGGGTCTGGTTATACCCTGGACCAGAGTAGCTGTGTGTTCAACAGTATACCAGAGGTGGTGAACCACTACTGTACACACAGACTGCCCTTCACTGGAGCTGAACACATGACCCTGCAACACCCTGTACCCAGGCCACACTGAGCACACTGAACACACACTGAACACACACACACACACCACTGCAAAGGAGTAACAGGTCTCACCCAAACGGCCTGAGAGGTACAGTATCATCTTGAGTTTCTCCATGCACAGCCTAGTGGCCAAACCCTCACACTGCATAGCACAAACACACACACATGCACACACACACACACACAGACAGACACACACACAGACAGACACACACACACCGCAGTGACTGTATTTATAGTACAGATGAAAACAATCCCTCTTATCACAGTACTTCTGTCTCATTGTTCAGAACTACTCACATAAAATCAGAATTAAACACCATGCACAACTGGGTCATATTCAACTCACCCACTGTTATGACCAAATAACTAGAGATGGAGATATCATATGTATTGTTATGAATGTGGATCAGAACACCAAAGATTTGATTTCATCATTTGGCACATGGCAACCAATGGCATTATGTGATTACAGTTATATATATATAGTTTTTTATGGTCTGTGACTTCTCCCTGCTTCATTCTGAATTAAACACATTTTTTCCTCTTTCTTCCTTAGGTAATCACTGATCTGAGATGACTGGATTGATGACAGCTATGCAGCAGCATCAATTAGCTCTCACCGATCCGGTCGTGTTAGATTAGTGATTCATTTAAGGGAGGGTTAAAGGGGGAAGGGAAGGGTGCATGTTAGCAGTATTAGGAGTTCCCTTCCAGTGAGATATATAGTAGGCTACTACTGGGGATTGACATGTCCTATCAGCTATCAGCTATAGCCCATATCAATACAGTTGATTGGAGTGCATTCATTCATTCAGCAGATAGATCAATCTATCGTCTATCTATTACCAATCAATCAATCCTGAAGATCGGGCTCATTACAGGTGCTATCTGTCTGTCAACAGAAAGCAGCTTTATTGATTGGATAGGGTTCAGGTGTGGGGGAGGAGCTTTCAGGCAGGAATGATGTTCTGCACTATGTATTATGTAATGTGGAAGAGTAGCTGATGCTTTTGCAGCGGCTAATGGGAAGCCTAATAAATACCAAATACCAAATGTTCAGCTAGTTAGCCTGAGTACCTGTGTGTGTGTTCATGTGTGTGTCACGTGCACTGGGTCGTATTAGGCCTCATTGATTTGATAGCTGCCTGTATTATTATCAGACACATACAGTATGGGCCTGTCAGACAGCAGTATGATTTGTTTTTTATGTGAATATATTTGGACATGTGATGGTTTCTGTAATAACCCAGGCTTGTTACTGTAATAGCCAAGGCTTGTTATTGTAATAACCCAGGCTTGTTACTGTAATAACTCAGGCTTGTTACTGTAATAACCCAGGCTTGTTAATGTGATAACCCAGGCTTGTTACTGGAATAACCCAGGCTTGTTACTGTAATAACCCAGGCTTGTTGTACAATGTGTGAAATATTGTAATGTTGACTGGAATAAAGTGAATGTGCATTTAGTTTATTTTGTTTTTTAGATAAAGGCAATTTACTAATTACGACACACACACACACGCACGCGCACACACACAAACACACACACACACACACAGATCAGAAACACATATGACTTGGGGGATGATTGCCTCGTGATGAGAGTGAGAACCTAACTACAGGATGTGTGAGCTGAGCTCCTCTTTAACCGCATAGCCATTGACCTGGGTAGTAAATCAATTAGACACTACACAGGAACACAGAGAGAGAGAGAGAGAGAGAGAGAGAGAAACACACACTCACAAATGCACATGCACACCTCACGTATACACCATGCATACATAAGTTATACACAGACAACCACTCTCATTCATATGGCTTTTTAAAAAGCCACAAACAACAATCTTCTTTTGAAAAGAATAAGCTTCATCATACATGTGGCTAACAGATGAGCTAAATGACTTCTATGCGCGCTTCGAGGCAAGCAACACTGAAGCATGCATGAGAGCACCAGCTCTTCCGGACGACTTTGTGATCACGCTCTCCTTAGCCGATGTGAGTAAGATCTTTAAACAGGTCAACATTCACAAGGCCGCAGGGCCAGATGGATTACCAGGACGTGTACTCAGAGCATGCGCTGACCAACTGTAATACCTACATGTTTCAAGCAGACCACCATAGTCCCTGTGCCCAAGAAAGCCAAGGTAACCTGCCTAAATGACTACCGACCCGTAGCACTCACGTCTGTAGCCATGAAGTGCATTGAAAGGCTGGTCATGGCTCACATCAACACCATTATCCCAGAAACCCTAGACCCACTCCAATTCGCATACCGCCCCAACAGATCCACAGATGACGCAATCTCTATTACACACCACACTGCCCTTTCCCACCTGGACAAAATGAACACCTACGTGAGAATGCTGTTCATTGACTACAGCTCAGCGTTCAACACCATAGTGCCCTCAAAGCTCATCACTAAGCTAAGGACCCTGGGTGTGTGCTTAGTCCCCTCCTGTACTCTCTGTTCACCCATGACTGCATGGCCAGGCACGACTCCAACATCATCATTAAGTTTACCGACGACACAACGGTTGTAGGCCTGATCAATGACAACGATGAGACAGCCTATAGGGAGGAGGTCCTGGCCGTGTAGTGCCAGGATAACAACCTCTCCCTCAACGTGATCAAGACAAAGGAGTTGATCGTGGACAACAGGAAAAGGAGAGCCGAGCACGCCCCCATTCACATCGACGAGGCTGTAGTGGAGCAGGTCGAGAGCTTCAAGTTCCTTGGTGTCCACATCACCAACAAACTATCATGGTCAAAACACACAAAGACAGTCGTGAAGAGGGCACGACAACACCTATTCCCCCTCTGGAGACTGAAAAGATTTGGCATGGGTCCTCAGATCCTCAAAAAGTTATACAGCTGCACCATCGAGAGCATCCTGACTGGTTGCATCACTCCCTGGTATGGCAACTTCTCGGCATTCGACCACAAGGTGCTACAGAGGGTAATGCGTACGGCCCAGTGCATCACTGGGGCCAAGCTTCCTGCCATCCAGGACCTCTATACCACGCAGTGTCAGAGGAAGACCCTAAAAATTATCAAAGACTCCAGCCACCCTAGTCATAGACTGTTCTCTCTGCTACCGCATGGCAAGCGGTACCGGAGCGCCAAGTCTAGGTCCAAAAGGCTCCTTAACAGCTTCTACCCCCAAGCCATAAGACTGCTGAACAGTTAATCAAATGGCTACCCGGACAATTTGCATTGGCCCCTCCTTTTTTTTTACGCGGCTGCTACTCGCTGTATATTATTTATACATAGTCACTTTACCCCTACCTACATGTACAGTTGAAATCGGAAGTATACATACACTTAGGTTGGAGTCATTAAAACTCGTTTTTCAACCACTCCACACATTTCTTGTTAACAAACTATAGTTTTGGCAAGTCGGTTAGGACATCTACTTTGTGCATGACACAAGTAATTTCTCCAACAATTGTTTACAGACAGATTATTTCACTTATAATTTGCTGTATCACAATTCCAGTGGGTCAGAAGTTTACATACACTAAGTTGACTGTGCCTTTAAACAGCATTCCAGAAAATGATGTCATGGCTTTAGAAGCTTTTGATAGAATAATTGACATCATTTGAGTCAATTGGAGGTGTACCTGTGGATGTATTTCAAGGCCTACCTTCAAATGCAGTGCCTCTTTGCTTGACATCATGGGAAAATCAAAAGAAATCAGCCAAGACCTCAGAAAAAAATTTGTAGACCTCCACAACTCTGGTTCATCCTTGGGAGCAATTTCCAAATGCCTGAAGGTACCACGTTCATCTGTACAAACAATAGTACGCAAGTATAAACACCATGGGACCACGCAGCTGTCATACCGCTCAGGAAGGAGGCGCGTTCTGTCTCCAAGAGATGAACATACTTTGGTGCGAAAAGTGCAAATCAGTCCCAGAACAACAGCAAAGGACCTTGTGAAGATGCTGGAGGAAACAGGTACAAAAGTATCTATATCCACAGTAAAACAAGTCCTATATCGACATAACCTGAAAGGCAGCTCAGCAAGGAAGAAGCCACTGCTCCAAAACCACCATAAAAAAGCCAGACTACGGTTTGCAACTGCACATGGGGACATAGATCGTACTTATTGGAGAAATGTTCTCTGGTCTGATGAAACAAAAATAGAACTGTTTGGCCATAATGACCATCGTTATGTTTGGAGGAAAAAGGTGGTAGCTTGCAAGCCGAAGAACACCATCCCAACCGTGAAGCACGGGGGTGGAAGCATCATGGTGTGGGGGTGCTTTGCTGCAGGAGGGACTGGTGCACTTCACAAAATAGATGGCATCATGAGGAAGGAAAATTATGTGGATATATTGAAGCAAAATCTCAAGACATCAGACAGGAAGTTAAAGCTTGGTCGCAAATGGGTCTTCCAAATGGTCAATGACCCCGAACATACTTTCAAAGTTGTGGCAAAATGGCTTAAGTACAACAAAGTCAAGTTATTGGAGTGGCCATCACAAAGACCTGACCTCAAGCCTACAGAAAATATGTGGGCAGAACTGAGAAAGCGTGTGCGAGCAAGGAGGCCTACAAACCTGACTCAGTTACACCAGCTCTGTCAGGAGGATTGGGCCAAAATTCACCCAACTTATTGTGGGAAGCTTGTAGAAGGCAACCCGAAACGTTTGACCCAAGTAAAACAATTTAAAGGCAATG
>NW_028161182.1:0-26000 GCF_964263955.1 Coregonus lavaretus
CTACACAGGGCATTCTGTAGACTGGTCCTCTCCGTCTCTACACAGGGCATTCTGTAGACTGGTCCTATTGGTCTCTACACAGGGCATTCTGTAGACTGGTCCTATTGGTCTCTACACAGGGCATTCTGTAGACTGGTCCTATCGGTCTCTACACAGGGCATTCTGTAGACTGGTCCTCTCCGTCTCTACACAGGGCATTCTGTAGACTGGTCCTATCGGTCTCTACACAGGGCATTCTGTAGACTGGTCCTCTCCGTCTCTACACAGGGCATTCTGTAGACTGGTCCTCTCGTCTCTACACAGGGCATTCTGTAGACTGGTCCTCTCCGTCTCTACACAGGGCATTCTGTAGACTGGTCCTATTGGTCTCTACACAGGGCATTCTGTAGACTGGTCCTATCGTCTCTACACAGGGCATTCTGTAGACTGGTCCTATTGGTCTCTACACAGGGCATTCTGTAGACTGGTCCTCTCCGTCTCTACACAGGGCATTCTGTAGACTGGTCCTCTCCGTCTCTACACAGGGCATTCTGTAGACTGGTCCTATTGGTCTCTACACAGGGCATTCTGTAGACTGGTCCTCTCCGTCTCTACACAGGGCATTCTGTAGACTGGTCCTCTCCGTCTCTACACAGGGCATTCTGTAGACTGGTCCTCTCCGGTCTCTACACAGGGCATTCTGTAGACTGGTCCTCTCCGTCTCTACACAGGGCATTCTGTAGACTGGTCCTATTGGTCTCTACACAGGGCATTCTGTAGACTGGTCCTATTGGTCTCTACACAGGGCATTCTGTAGACTGGTCCTCTCCGTCTCTACACAGGGCATTCTGTAGACTGGTCCTATTGGTCTCTACACAGGGCATTCTGTAGACTGGTCCTCTCCGTCTCTACACAGGGCATTCTGTAGACTGGTCCTATTGCGTCTCTACACAGGGCATTCTGTAGACTGGTCCTCTCCGTCTCTACACAGGGCATTCTGTAGACTGGTCCTATTGGTCTCTACACAGGGCATTCTGTAGACTGGTCCTCTCCGTCTCTACACAGGGCATTCTGTAGACTGGTCCTATTGGTCTCTACACAGGGCATTCTGTAGACTGGTCCTCTCCGTCTCTACACAGGGCATTCTGTAGACTGGTCCTATTGGTCTCTACACAGGGCATTCTGTAGACTGGTCCTCTCCGTCTCTACACAGGGCATTCTGTAGACTGGTCCTATTGGTCTCTACACAGGGCATTCTGTAGACTGGTCCTCTCCGTCTCTACACAGGGCATTCTGTAGACTGGTCCTATTGGTCTCCTACACAGGGCATTCTGTAGACTGGTCCTCTCGTCTCTACACAGGGCATTCTGTAGACTGGTCCTATTGGTCTCTACACAGGGCATTCTGTAGACTGGTCCTCTCCGTCTCTACACAGGGCATTCTGTAGACTGGTCCTATTGGTCTCTACACAGGGCATTCTGTAGACTGGTCCTCTCCGTCTCTACACAGGGCATTCTGTAGACTGGTCCTATTGGTCTCTACACAGGGCATTCTGTAGACTGGTCCTCTCCGTCTCTACACAGGGCATTCTGTAGACTGGTCCTATTGGTCTCACACAGGGCATTCTGTAGACTGGTCCTCTCGGTCTCTACACAGGGCATTCTGTAGACTGGTCCTATTGGTCTCTACACAGGGCATTCTGTAGACTGGTCCTCGTCTCTACACAGGGCATTCTGTAGACTGGTCCTCTCCGGTCTCCACACAGGGCATTCTGTAGACTGGTCCTCTACGTCTCTACACAGGGCATTCTGTAGACTGGTCCTATTGGTCTCTACACAGGGCATTCTGTAGACTGGTCCTATTGGTCTCCTACACAGGGCATTCTGTAGACTGGTCCTATTGGTCTCTACACAGGGCATTCTGTAGACTGGTCCTCTCCGTCTCTACACAGGGCATTCTGTAGACTGGTCCTCTCCGTCTCTACACAGGGCATTCTGTAGACTGGTCCTATTCGTCTCTACACAGGGCATTCTGTAGACTGGTCCTATTGGTCTCTACACAGGGCATTCTGTAGACTGGTCCTCTCCGTCTCTACACAGGGCATTCTGTAGACTGGTCCTATTGGTCTCTACACAGGGCATTCTGTAGACTGGTCCTATTGGTCTCTACACAGGGCATTCTGTAGACTGGTCCTCTCCGTCTCTACACAGGGCATTCTGTAGACTGGTCCTCTCCGTCTCCACACAGGGCATTCTGTAGACTGGTCCTCTCCGTCTCTACACAGGGCATTCTGTAGACTGGTCCTATTGGTCTCTACACAGGGCATTCTGTAGACTGGTCCTCTCCGTCTCCTACACAGGGCATTCTGTAGACTGGTCCTATTGGTCTCTACACAGGGCATTCTGTAGACTGGTCCTATTGGTCTCTACACAGGGCATTCTGTAGACTGGTCCTCTCCGTCTCTACACAGGGCATTCTGTAGACTGGTCCTCTCGTCTCTACACAGGGCATTCTGTAGACTGGTCCTCTACGTCTCTACACAGGGCATTCTGTAGACTGGTCCTCTACGTCTCTACACAGGGCATTCTGTAGACTGGTCCTCTCCGGTCTCTACACAGGGCATTCTGTAGACTGGTCCTCTCCGTCTCCACACAGGGCATTCTGTAGACTGGTCCTCTCCGTCTCCACACAGGGCATTCTGTAGACTGGTCCTATTGGTCTCTACACAGGGCATTCTGTAGACTGGTCCTATTGGTCTCCACACAGGGCATTCTGTAGACTGGTCCTCTACGTCTCTACACAGGGCATTCTGTAGACTGGTCCTATTGGTCTCCACACAGGGCATTCTGTAGACTGGTCCTCTCCGTCTCTACACAGGGCATTCTGTAGACTGGTCCTATTGGTCTCTACACAGGGCATTCTGTAGACTGGTCCTATTGGTCTCTACACAGGGCATTCTGTAGACTGGTCCTCTCCGTCTCTACACAGGGCATTCTGTAGACTGGTCCTCTCCGTCTCTACACAGGGCATTCTGTAGACTGGTCCTCTCCGTCTCTACACAGGGCATTCTGTAGACTGGTCCTCTCTGGTCTCTACACAGGGCATTCTGTAGACTGGTCCTCTCCGTCTCCACACAGGGCATTCTGTAGACTGGTCCTCTCCGTCTCTACACAGGGCATTCTGTAGACTGGTCCTATTGGTCTCTACACAGGGCATTCTGTAGACTGGTCCTCTCCGTCTCCACACAGGGCATTCTGTAGACTGGTCCTATTGGTCTCTACACAGGGCATTCTGTAGACTGGTCCTATTGGTCTCTACACAGGGCATTCTGTAGACTGGTCCTCTCCGTCTCCACACAGGGCATTCTGTAGACTGGTCCTATTGGTCTCTACACAGGGCATTCTGTAGACTGGTCCTCTCCGTCTCTACACAGGGCATTCTGTAGACTGGTCCTCTCCGTCTCTACACAGGGCATTCTGTAGACTGGTCCTCTCCGTCTCTACACAGGGCATTCTGTAGACTGGTCCTATTGGTCTCTACACAGGGCATTCTGTAGACTGGTCCTATTGGTCTCCACACAGGGCATTCTGTAGACTGGTCCTCTCCGTCTCTACACAGGGCATTCTGTAGACTGGTCCTCTCCGTCTCTACACAGGGCATTCTGTAGACTGGTCCTCTCCGTCTCTACACAGGGCATTCTGTAGACTGGTCCTCTCCGTCTCTACACAGGGCATTCTGTAGACTGGTCCTCTCCGTCTCCACACAGGGCATTCTGTAGACTGGTCCTCTCCGTCTCTACACAGGGCATTCTGTAGACTGGTCCTCTACGTCTCTACACAGGGCATTCTGTAGACTGGTCCTCTCCGTCTCTACACAGGGCATTCTGTAGACTGGTCCTATTGGTCTCTACACAGGGCATTCTGTAGACTGGTCCTCTCCGTCGCTACACAGGGCATTCTGTAGACTGGTCCTATTGGTCTCTACACAGGGCATTCTGTAGACTGGTCCTATTGGTCTCTACACAGGGCATTCTGTAGACTGGTCCTCTCCGTCTCCACACAGGGCATTCTGTAGACTGGTCCTATTGGTCTCTACACAGGGCATTCTGTAGACTGGTCCTCTCCGTCTCTACACAGGGCATTCTGTAGACTGGTCCTATTGGTCTCCACACAGGGCATTCTGTAGACTGGTCCTCTCCGTCTCCACATAGGGCATTCTGTAGACTGGTCCTATTGGTCTCTACACAGGGCATTCTGTAGACTGGTCCTATTGGTCTCCACACAGGGCATTCTGTAGACTGGTCCTCTCCGTCTCCACACAGGGCATTCTGTAGACTGATCCTCTCCGTCTCTACACAGGGCATTCTGTAGACTGGTCCTATTGGTCTCTACACAGGGCATTCTGTAGACTGGTCCTCTCCGTCTCTACACAGGGCATTCTGTAGACTGGTCCTCTCCGTCTCTACACAGGGCATTCTGTAGACTGGTCCTATTGGTCTCCACACAGGGCATTCTGTAGACCGGTCCTATTGGTCTCCACACAGGGCATTCTGTAGACTGGTCCTCTCCGTCTCTACACAGGGCATTCTGTAGACTGGTCCTCTCCGTCTCTACACAGGGCATTCTGTAGACTGGTCCTATTGGTCTCCACACAGGGCATTCTGTAGACTGGTCCTATTGGTCTCCACACAGGGCATTCTGTAGACTGGTCCTCTCCGTCTCCACACAGGGCATTCTGTAGACTGGTCCTCTCCGTCTCCACACAGGGCATTCTGTAGACTGGTCCTATTGGTCTCTACACAGGGCATTCTGTAGACTGGTCCTATTGGTCTCTACACAGGGCATTCTGTAGACTGGTCCTATTGGTCTCCACACAGGGCATTCTGTAGACTGGTCCTCTCCGTCTCCACACAGGGCATTCTGTAGACTGGTCCTCTCCGTCTCTACACAGGGCATTCTGTAGACTGGTCCTCTCCGTCTCTACACAGGGCATTCTGTAGACTGGTCCTCTACGTCTCCACACAGGGCATTCTGTAGACTGGTCCTCTCCGTCTCCACACAGGGCATTCTGTAGACTGGTCCTATTGGTCTCTACACAGGGCATTCTGTAGACTGGTCCTCTCCGTCTCCACACAGGGCATTCTGTAGACTGGTCCTATTGGTCTCTACACAGGGCATTCTGTAGACTGGTCCTATTGGTCTCTACACAGGGCATTCTGTAGACTGGTCCTCTCCGTCTCTACACAGGGCATTCTGTAGACTGGTCCTATTGGTCTCCACACAGGGCATTCTGTAGACTGGTCCTCTCCGTCTCTACACAGGGCATTCTGTAGACTGGTCCTCTACGTCTCCACACAGGGCATTCTGTAGACTGGTCCTCTCCGTCTCCACACAGGGCATTCTGTAGACTGGTCCTATTGGTCTCTACACAGGACATTCTGTAGACTGGTCCTCTCCGTCTCTACACAGGGCATTCTGTAGACTGGTCCTCTCCGTCTCTACACAGGGCATTCTGTAGACTGGTCCTATTGGTCTCTACACAGGGCATTCTGTAGACTGGTCCTCTCCGTCTCTACACAGGGCATTCTGTAGACTGGTCCTCTCCGTCTCCACACAGGGCATTCTGTAGACTGGTCCTATTGGTCTCTACACAGGGCATTCTGTAGACTGGTCCTCTCCGTCTCTACACAGGGCATTCTGTAGACTGGTCCTATTCGTCTCCACACAGGGCATTCTGTAGACTGGTCCTCTCCGTCTCTACACAGGGCATTCTGTAGACTGGTCCTATTGGTCTCTACACAGGGCATTCTGTAGACTGGTCCTATTGGTCTCTACACAGGGCATTCTGTAGACTGGTCCTCTCCGTCTCTACACAGGGCATTCTGTAGACTGGTCCTATTGGTCTCTACACAGGGCATTCTGTAGACTGGTCCTATTGGTCTCTACACAGGGCATTCTGTAGACTGGTCCTCTCCGTCTCCACACAGGGCATTCTGTAGACTGGTCCTATTGGTCTCTACACAGGGCATTCTGTAGACTGGTCCTCTCCGTCTCTACACAGGGCATTCTGTAGACTGGTCCTATTGGTCTCCACACAGGGCATTCTGTAGACTGGTCCTATTGGTCTCTACACAGGGCATTCTGTAGACTGGTCCTATTGGTCTCTACACAGGGCATTCTGTAGACTGGTCCTCTCCGTCTCCACACAGGGCATTCTGTAGACTGGTCCTCTCCGTCTCCACACAGGGCATTCTGTAGACTGGTCCTATTGGTCTCTATACAGGGCATTCTGTAGACTGGTCCTCTCCGTCTCTACACAGGGCATTCTGTAGACTGGTCCTCTCCGTCTCTACACAGGGCATTCTGTAGACTGGTCCTCTCCGTCTCTACACAGGGCATTCTGTAGACTGGTCCTCTCCGTCTCCAGACAGGGCATTCTGTAGACTGGTCCTCTCCGTCTCCACACAGGACATTCTGTAGACTGGTCCTATTGGTCTCCACACAGGGCATTCTGTAGACTGGTCCTATTGGTCTCCACACAGGGCATTCTGTAGACTGGTCCTCTCCGTCTCTACACAGGGCATTCTGTAGACTGGTCCTATTGGTCTCTACACAGGGCATTCTGTAGACTGGTCCTCTCCGTCTCCACACAGGGCATTCTGTAGACTGGTCCTATTGGTCTCTACACAGGGCATTCTGTAGACTGGTCCTCTCCGTCTCTACACAGGGCATTCTGTAGACTGGTCCTCTCCGTCTCCACACAGGGCATTCTGTAGACTGGTCCTCTCCGTCTCCACACAGGGCATTCTGTAGACTGGTCCTCTCCGTCTCTACACAGGGCATTCTGTAGACTGGTCCTCTCCGTCTCCACACAGGGCATTCTGTAGACTGGTCCTATTCGGTCTCTACACAGGGCATTCTGTAGACTGGTCCTATTGGTCTCCACACAGGGCATTCTGTAGACTGGTCCTATTGGTCTCTACACAGGGCATTCTGTAGACTGGTCCTCTCCGTCTCCACACAGGGCATTCTGTAGACTGGTCCTATTGGTCTCTACACAGGGCATTCTGTAGACTGGTCCTATTGGTCTCTACACAGGGCATTCTGTAGACTGGTCCTCTCCGTCTCTACACAGGGCATTCTGTAGACTGGTCCTATTGGTCTCCACACAGGGCATTCTGTAGACTGGTCCTCTCCGTCTCTACACAGGGCATTCTGTAGACTGGTCCTCTACGTCTCCACACAGGGCATTCTGTAGACTGGTCCTCTCCGTCTCCACACAGGGCATTCTGTAGACTGGTCCTATTGGTCTCTACACAGGGCATTCTGTAGACTTGTCCTCTCCGTCTCTACACAGGGCATTCTGTAGACTGGTCCTCTCCGTCTCTACACAGGGCATTCTGTAGACTGGTCCTATTGGTCTCTACACAGGGCATTCTGTAGACTGGTCCTCTCCGTCTCTACACAGGGCATTCTGTAGACTGGTCCTCTCCGTCTCCACACAGGGCATTCTGTAGACTGGTCCTATTGGTCTCTACACAGGGCATTCTGTAGACTGGTCCTCTCCGTCTCTACACAGGGCATTCTGTAGACTGGTCCTATTGGTCTCCACACAGGGCATTCTGTAGACTGGTCCTCTCCGTCTCTACACAGGGCATTCTGTAGACTGGTCCTATTGGTCTCTACACAGGGCATTCTGTAGACTGGTCCTATTGGTCTCTACACAGGGCATTCTGTAGACTGGTCCTCTCCGTCTCTACACAGGGCATTCTGTAGACTGGTCCTATTGGTCTCTACACAGGGCATTCTGTAGACTGGTCCTATTGGTCTCTACACAGGGCATTCTGTAGACTGGTCCTCTCCGTCTCCACACAGGGCATTCTGTAGACTGGTCCTATTGGTCTCTACACAGGGCATTCTGTAGACTGGTCCTCTCCGTCTCTACACAGGGCATTCTGTAGACTGGTCCTATTGGTCTCCACACAGGGCATTCTGTAGACTGGTCCTATTGGTCTCTACACAGGGCATTCTGTAGACTGGTCCTATTGGTCTCTACACAGGGCATTCTGTAGACTGGTCCTCTCCGTCTCCACACAGGGCATTCTGTAGACTGGTCCTCTCCGTCTCCACACAGGGCATTCTGTAGACTGGTCCTATTGGTCTCTACACAGGGCATTCTGTAGACTGGTCCTCTCCGTCTCTACACAGGGCATTCTGTAGACTGGTCCTCTCCGTCTCCACACAGGGCATTCTGTAGACTGGTCCTCTCCGTCTCTACACAGGGCATTCTGTAGACTGGTCCTCTCCGTCTCCACACAGGGCATTCTGTAGACTGGTCCTCTCCGTCTCCACACAGGACATTCTGTAGACTGGTCCTATTGGTCTCCACACAGGGCATTCTGTAGACTGGTCCTATTGGTCTCCACACAGGGCATTCTGTAGACTGGTCCTCTCCGTCTCTACACAGGGCATTCTGTAGACTGGTCCTATTGGTCTCTACACAGGGCATTCTGTAGACTGGTCCTCTCCGTCTCCACACAGGGCATTCTGTAGACTGGTCCTATTGGTCTCTACACAGGGCATTCTGTAGACTGGTCCTCTCCGTCTCTACACAGGGCATTCTGTAGACTGGTCCTCTCCGTCTCACACAGGGCATTCTGTAGACTGGTCCTCTCCGTCTCCACACAGGGCATTCTGTAGACTGGTCCTCTCCGTCTCTACACAGGGCATTCTGTAGACTGGTCCTCTCCGTCTCCACACAGGGCATTCTGTAGACTGGTCCTATTGGTCTCTACACAGGGCATTCTGTAGACTGGTCCTATTGGTCTCCACACAGGGCATTCTGTAGACTGGTCCTATTGGTCTCTACACAGGGCATTCTGTAGACTGGTCCTGTCCGTCTCTACACAGGGCATTCTGTAGACTGGTCCTCTCCGTCTCTACACAGGGCATTCTGTAGACTGGTCCTCTCCGTCTCTACACAGGGCATTCTGTAGACTGGTCCTATTGGTCTCTACACAGGGCATTCTGTAGACTGGTTCTCTCCGTCTCTACACAGGGCATTCTGTAGACTGGTCCTCTCCGTCTCTACACAGGGCATTCTGTAGACTGGTCCTCTCCGTCTCTACACAGGGCATTCTGTAGACTGGTCCTCTCCGTCTCTACACAGGGCATTCTGTAGACTGGTCCTCTCCGTCTCCACACAGGGCATTCTGTAGACTGGTCCTATTGGTCTCTACACAGGGCATTCTGTAGACTGGTCCTATTGGTCTCTACACAGGGCATTCTGTAGACTGGTCCTCTCCGTCTCTACACAGGGCATTCTGTAGACTGGTCCTATTGGTCTCTACACAGGGCATTCTGTAGACTGGTCCTATTGGTCTCTACACAGCGCATTCTGTAGACTGGTCCTATTGGTCTCTACACAGGGCATTCTGTAGACTGGTCCTATTGGTCTATACACAGGGCATTCTGTAGACTGGTCCTATTGGTCTCCACACAGGGCATTCTGTAGACTGGTCCTATTGGTCTCTACACAGGGCATTCTGTAGACTGGTCCTGTCCGTCTCTACACAGGGCATTCTGTAGACTGGTCCTCTCCGTCTCTACACAGGGCATTCTGTAGACTGGTCCTCTCCGTCTCTACACAGGGCATTCTGTAGACTGGTCCTATTGGTCTCTACACAGGGCATTCTGTAGACTGGTCCTATTGGTCTCTACACAGGGCATTCTGTAGACTGGTCCTCTCCGTCTCCACACAGGGCATTCTGTAGACTGGTCCTATTGGTCTCTACACAGGGCATTCTGTAGACTGGTCCTCTCCGTCTCTACACAGGGCATTCTGTAGACTGGTCCTATTGGTCTCCACACAGGGCATTCTGTAGACTGGTCCTATTGGTCTCTACACAGGGCATTCTGTAGACTGGTCCTATTGGTCTCTACACAGGGCATTCTGTAGACTGGTCCTCTCCGTCTCCACACAGGGCATTCTGTAGACTGGTCCTCTCCGTCTCCACACAGGGCATTCTGTAGACTGGTCCTATTGGTCTCTACACAGGGCATTCTGTAGACTGGTCCTCTCCGTCTCTACACAGGGCATTCTGTAGACTGGTCCTCTCCGTCTCCACACAGGGCATTCTGTAGACTGGTCCTCTCCGTCTCTACACAGGGCATTCTGTAGACTGGTCCTCTCCGTCTCCACACAGGGCATTCTGTAGACTGGTCCTCTCCGTCTCCACACAGGACATTCTGTAGACTGGTCCTATTGGTCTCCACACAGGGCATTCTGTAGACTGGTCCTATTGGTCTCCACACAGGGCATTCTGTAGACTGGTCCTCTCCGTCTCTACACAGGGCATTCTGTAGACTGGTCCTATTGGTCTCTACACAGGGCATTCTGTAGACTGGTCCTCTCCGTCTCCACACAGGGCATTCTGTAGACTGGTCCTATTGGTCTCTACACAGGGCATTCTGTAGACTGGTCCTCTCCGTCTCTACACAGGGCATTCTGTAGACTGGTCCTCTCCGTCTCCACACAGGGCATTCTGTAGACTGGTCCTCTCCGTCTCCACACAGGGCATTCTGTAGACTGGTCCTCTCCGTCTCTACACAGGGCATTCTGTAGACTGGTCCTCTCCGTCTCCACACAGGGCATTCTGTAGACTGGTCCTATTGGTCTCTACACAGGGCATTCTGTAGACTGGTCCTATTGGTCTCCACACAGGGCATTCTGTAGACTGGTCCTATTGGTCTCTACACAGGGCATTCTGTAGACTGGTCCTGTCCGTCTCTACACAGGGCATTCTGTAGACTGGTCCTCTCCGTCTCTACACAGGGCATTCTGTAGACTGGTCCTCTCCGTCTCTACACAGGGCATTCTGTAGACTGGTCCTATTGGTCTCTACACAGGGCATTCTGTAGACTGGTCCTCTCCGTCTCTACACAGGGCATTCTGTAGACTGGTCCTCTCCGTCTCTACACAGGGCATTCTGTAGACTGGTCCTCTCCGTCTCTACACAGGGCATTCTGTAGACTGGTCCTCTCTGTCTCTACACAGGGCATTCTGTAGACTGGTCCTCTCCGTCTCCACACAGGGCATTCTGTAGACTGGTCCTATTGGTCTCTACACAGGGCATTCTGTAGACTGGTCCTATTGGTCTCTACACAGGGCATTCTGTAGACTGGTCCTCTCCGTCTCTACACAGGGCATTCTGTAGACTGGTCCTATTGGTCTCTACACAGGGCATTCTGTAGACTGGTCCTATTGGTCTCTACACAGCGCATTCTGTAGACTGGTCCTATTGGTCTCTACACAGGGCATTCTGTAGACTGGTCCTATTGGTCTCTACACAGGGCATTCTGTAGACTGGTCCTATTGGTCTCTACACAGGGCATTCTGTAGACTGGTCCTCTCCGTCTCTACACAGGGCATTCTGTAGACTGGTCCTCTCCGTCTCTACACAGGGCATTCTGTAGACTGGTCCTATTGGTCTCTACACAGGGCATTCTGTAGACTGGTCCTCTCTGTCTCTACACAGGGCATTCTGTAGACTGGTCCTCTCCGTCTCTACACAGGGCATTCTGTAGACTGGTCCTCTCCGTCTCCACACAGGGCATTCTGTAGACTGGTCCTATTGGTCTCTACACAGGGCATTCTGTAGACTGGTCCTATTGGTCTCTACACAGGGCATTCTGTAGACTGGTCCTATTGGTCTCCACACAGGGCATTTTGTAGACTGGTCCTCTCCGTCTCCACACAGGGCATTCTGTAGACTGGTCCTATTGGTCTCTACACAGGGCATTCTGTAGACTGGTCCTATTGGTCTCCACACAGGGCATTTTGTAGACTGGTCCTCTCCGTCTCTACACAGGGCATTCTGTAGACTGATCCTCTCCGTCTCTACACAGGGCATTCTGTAGACTGGTCCTATTGGTCTCTACACAGGGCATTCTGTGGACTGGTCCTCTCCGTCTCTACACAGGGCATTCTGTAGACTGGTCCTCTCCGTCTCCACACAGGGCATTCTGTAGACTGGTCCTATTGGTCTCCACACAGGGCATTCTGTAGACTGGTCCTCTCCGTCTCTACACAGGGCATTCTGTAGACTGGTCCTATTGGTCTCCACACAGGGCATTCTGTAGACTGGTCCTCTCCGTCTCTACACAGGGCATTCTGTAGACTGGTCCTCTCCGTCTCTACACAGGGCATTCTGTAGACTGGTCCTCTCCGTCTCTACACAGGGCATTCTGTAGACTGGTCCTCTCCGTCTCCACACAGGGCATTCTGTAGACTGGTCCTCTCCGTCTCTACACAGGGCATTCTGTAGACTGGTCCTCTCCGTCTCCACACAGGGCATTCTGTAGACTGGTCCTCTCCGTCTCTACACAGGGCATTCTGTAGACTGCTCCTCTCCGTCTCCACACAGGGCATTCTGTAGACTGGTCCTCTCCGTCTCTACACAGGGCATTCTGTAGACTGGTCCTCTCCGTCTCTACACAGGGCATTCTGTAGACTGGTCCTCTCCGTCTCTACACAGGGCATTCTGTAGACTGGTCCTCTCCGTCTCCACACAGGGCATTCTGTAGACTGGTCCTATTGGTCTCTACACAGGGCATTCTGTAGACTGGTCCTATTGGTCTCTACACAGGGCATTCTGTAGACTGGTCCTCTCCGTCTCTACACAGGGCATTCTGTAGACTGGTCCTCTCCGTCTCTACACAGGGCATTCTGTAGACTGGTCCTCTCCGTCTCTACACAGGGCATTCTGTAGACTGGTCCTCTCCGTCTCCACACAGGGCATTCTGTAGACTGGTCCTATTGGTCTCCACACAGGGCATTCTGTAGACTGGTCCTCTCCGTCTCCACACAGGGCATTCTGTTGACTGGTCCTCTCCGTCTCCACACAGGGAATTCTGTAGACTGGTCCTCTCCGTCTCTACACAGGGCATTCTGTAGACTGGTCCTCTCCGTCTCCACACAGGGCATTCTGTAGACTGGTCCTATTGGTCTCTACACAGGGCATTCTGTAGACTGGTCCTATTGGTCTCTACACAGGGCATTCTGTAGACTGGTCCTCTCCGTCTCTACACAGGGCATTCTGTAGACTGGTCCTCTCCGTCTCTACACAGGGCATTCTGTAGACTGGTCCTATTGGTCTCTACACAGGGCATTCTGTAGACTGGTCCTCTCCGTCTCTACACAGGGCATTCTGTAGACTGGTCCTCTCCGTCTCTACACAGGGCATTCTGTAGACTGGTCCTATTGGTCTCTACACAGGGCATTCTGTAGACTGGTCCTATTGGTCTCCACACAGGGCATTCTGTAGACTGGTCCTCTCCGTCTCTACACAGGGCATTCTGTAGACTGGTCCTCTCCGTCTCTACACAGGGCATTCTGTAGACTGGTCCTATTGGTCTCTACACAGGGCATTCTGTAGACTGGTCCTCTCCGTCTCTACACAGGGCATTCTGTAGACTGGTCCTCTCCGTCTCTACACAGGGCATTCTGTAGACTGGTCCTCTCCGTCTCTACACAGGGCATTCTGTAGACTGGTCCTCTCCGTCTCTACACAGGGCATTCTGTAGACTGGTCCTATTGGTCTCTACACAGGGCATTCTGTAGACTGGTCCTCTCCGTCTCTACACAGGGCATTCTGTAGACTGGTCCTCTCCGTCTCTACACAGGGCATTCTGTAGACTGGTCCTCTCCGTCTCTACACAGGGCATTCTGTAGACTGGTCCTCTCCGTCTCTACACAGGGCATTCTGTAGACTGGTCCCCTCCGTCTCCACACAGGGCATTCTGTAGACTGGTCCTATTGGTCTCTACACAGGGCATTCTGTAGACTGGTCCTATTGGTCTCTACACAGGGCATTCTGTAGACTGGTCCTCTCCGTCTCTACACAGGGCATTCTGTAGACTGGTCCTATTGGTCTCTACACAGGGCATTCTGTAGACTGGTCCTATTGGTCTCTACACAGCGCATTCTGTAGACTGGTCCTATTGGTCTCTACACAGGGCATTCTGTAGACTGGTCCTATTGGTCTCTACACAGGGCATTCTGTAGACTGGTCCTATTGGTCTCTACACAGGGCATTCTGTAGACTGGTCCTCTCCGTCTCTACACAGGGCATTCTGTAGACTGGTCCTCTCCGTCTCTACACAGGGCATTCTGTAGACTGGTCCTATTGGTCTCTACACAGGGCATTCTGTAGACTGGTCCTCTCTGTCTCTACACAGGGCATTCTGTAGACTGGTCCTCTCCGTCTCTACACAGGGCATTCTGTAGACTGGTCCTCTCCGTCTCCACACAGGGCATTCTGTAGACTGGTCCTATTGGTCTCTACACAGGGCATTCTGTAGACTGGTCCTATTGGTCTCTACACAGGGCATTCTGTAGACTGGTCCTCTCCGTCTCTACACAGGGCATTCTGTAGACTGGTCCTCTCCGTCTCTACACAGGGCATTCTGTAGACTGGTCCTCTCCGTCTCTACACAGGGCATTCTGTAGACTGGTCCTCTCCGTCTCCACACAGGGCATTCTGTAGACTGGTCCTATTGGTCTCCACACAGGGCATTCTGTAGACTGGTCCTCTCCGTCTCCACACAGGGCATTCTGTTGACTGGTCCTCTCCGTCTCCACACAGGGAATTCTGTAGACTGGTCCTCTCCGTCTCTACACAGGGCATTCTGTAGACTGGTCCTCTCCGTCTCCACACAGGGCATTCTGTAGACTGGTCCTATTGGTCTCTACACAGGGCATTCTGTAGACTGGTCCTATTGGTCTCTACACAGGGCATTCTGTAGACTGGTCCTCTCCGTCTCTACACAGGGCATTCTGTAGACTGGTCCTCTCCGTCTCTACACAGGGCATTCTGTAGACTGGTCCTATTGGTCTCTACACAGGGCATTCTGTAGACTGGTCCTCTCCGTCTCTACACAGGGCATTCTGTAGACTGGTCCTCTCCGTCTCTACACAGGGCATTCTGTAGACTGGTCCTATTGGTCTCTACACAGGGCATTCTGTAGACTGGTCCTATTGGTCTCCACACAGGGCATTCTGTAGACTGGTCCTCTCCGTCTCTACACAGGGCATTCTGTAGACTGGTCCTCTCCGTCTCTACACAGGGCATTCTGTAGACTGGTCCTATTGGTCTCTACACAGGGCATTCTGTAGACTGGTCCTCTCCGTCTCTACACAGGGCATTCTGTAGACTGGTCCTCTCCGTCTCTACACAGGGCATTCTGTAGACTGGTCCTCTCCGTCTCTACACAGGGCATTCTGTAGACTGGTCCTATTGGTCTCTACACAGGGCATTCTGTAGACTGGTCCTATTGGTCTCTACACAGGGCATTCTGTAGACTGGTCCTCTCCGTCTCTACACAGGGCATTCTGTAGACTGGTCCTATTGGTCTCCACACAGGGCATTCTGTAGACTGGTCCTATTGGTCTCTACACAGGGCATTCTGTAGACTGGTCCTATTGGTCTCTACACAGGGCATTCTGTAGACTGGTCCTATTGGTCTCTACACAGGGCATTCTGTAGACTGGTCCTCTCCGTCTCTACACAGGGCATTCTGTAGACTGGTCCTATTGGTCTCTACACAGGGCATTCTGTAGACTGGTCCTATTGGTCTCTACACAGGGCATTCTGTAGACTGGTCCTCTCCGTCTCCACACAGGGCATTCTGTAGACTGGTCCTATTGGTCTCTACACAGGGCATTCTGTAGACTGGTCCTCTCCGTCTCTACACAGGGCATTCTGTAGACTGGTCCTATTGGTCTCCACACAGGGCATTCTGTAGACTGGTCCTATTGGTCTCTACACAGGGCATTCTGTAGACTGGTCCTATTGGTCTCTACACAGGGCATTCTGTAGACTGGTCCTCTCCGTCTCCACACAGGGCATTCTGTAGACTGGTCCTCTCCGTCTCCACACAGGGCATTCTGTAGACTGGTCCTATTGGTCTCTACACAGGGCATTCTGTAGACTGGTCCTCTCCGTCTCTACACAGGGCATTCTGTAGACTGGTCCTCTCCGTCTCCACACAGGGCATTCTGTAGACTGGTCCTCTCCGTCTCTACACAGGGCATTCTGTAGACTGGTCCTCTCCGTCTCCACACAGGGCATTCTGTAGACTGGTCCTCTCCGTCTCCACACAGGGCATTCTGTAGACTGGTCCTATTGGTCTCCACACAGGGCATTCTGTAGACTGGTCCTATTGGTCTCCACACAGGGCATTCTGTAGACTGGTCCTCTCCGTCTCTACACAGGGCATTCTGTAGACTGGTCCTATTGGTCTCTACACAGGGCATTCTGTAGACTGGTCCTCTCCGTCTCCACACAGGGCATTCTGTAGACTGGTCCTATTGGTCTCTACACAGGGCATTCTGTAGACTGGTCCTCTCCGTCTCTACACAGGGCATTCTGTAGACTGGTCCTCTCCGTCTCCACACAGGGCATTCTGTAGACTGGTCCTCTCCGTCTCCACACAGGGCATTCTGTAGACTGGTCCTCTCCGTCTCTACACAGGGCATTCTGTAGACTGGTCCTCTCCGTCTCCATACAGGGCATTCTGTAGACTGGTCCTATTGGTCTCTACACAGGGCATTCTGTAGACTGGTCCTATTGGTCTCCACACAGGGCATTCTGTAGACTGGTCCTATTGGTCTCTACACAGGGCATTCTGTAGACTGGTCCTGTCCGTCTCTACACAGGGCATTCTGTAGACTGGTCCTCTCCGTCTCTACACAGGGCATTCTGTAGACTGGTCCTCTCCGTCTCTACACAGGGCATTCTGTAGACTGGTCCTATTGGTCTCTACACAGGGCATTCTGTAGACTGGTCCTCTCCGTCTCTACACAGGGCATTCTGTAGACTGGTCCTCTCCGTCTCTACACAGGGCATTCTGTAGACTGGTCCTCTCCGTCTCTACACAGGGCATTCTGTAGACTGGTCCTCTCCGTCTCTACACAGGGCATTCTGTAGACTGGTCCTCTCCGTCTCCACACAGGGCATTCTGTAGACTGGTCCTATTGGTCTCTACACAGGGCATTCTGTAGACTGGTCCTATTGGTCTCTACACAGGGCATTCTGTAGACTGGTCCTCTCCGTCTCTACACAGGGCATTCTGTAGACTGGTCCTATTGGTCTCTACACAGGGCATTCTGTAGACTGGTCCTATTGGTCTCTACACAGGGCATTCTGTAGACTGGTCCTATTGGTCTCTACACAGGGCATTCTGTAGACTGGTCCTATTGGTCTCTACACAGGGCATTCTGTAGACTGGTCCTATTGGTCTCTACACAGGGCATTCTGTAGACTGGTCCTCTCCGTCTCTACACAGGGCATTCTGTAGACTGGTCCTCTCCGTCTCTACACAGGGCATTCTGTAGACTGGTCCTATTGGTCTCTACACAGGGCATTCTGTAGACTGGTCCTCTCTGTCTCTACACAGGGCATTCTGTAGACTGGTCCTCTCCGTCTCTACACAGGGCATTCTGTAGACTGGTCCTCTCCGTCTCCACACAGGGCATTCTGTAGACTGGTCCTATTGGTCTCTACACAGGGCATTCTGTAGACTGGTCCTATTGGTCTCTACACAGGGCATTCTGTAGACTGGTCCTATTGGTCTCCACACAGGGCATTTTGTAGACTGGTCCTCTCCGTCTCCACACAGGGCATTCTGTAGACTGGTCCTATTGGTCTCTACACAGGGCATTCTGTAGACTGGTCCTATTGGTCTCCACACAGGGCATTTTGTAGACTGGTCCTCTCCGTCTCTACACAGGGCATTCTGTAGACTGGTCCTCTCCGTCTCTACACAGGGCATTCTGTAGACTGGTCCTCTCCGTCTCTACACAGGGCATTCTGTAGACTGGTCCTCTCCGTCTCCACACAGGGCATTCTGTAGACTGGTCCTATTGGTCTCCACACAGGGCATTCTGTAGACTGGTCCTCTCCGTCTCCACACAGGGCATTCTGTTGACTGGTCCTCTCCGTCTCCACACAGGGAATTCTGTAGACTGGTCCTCTCCGTCTCTACACAGGGCATTCTGTAGACTGGTCCTCTCCGTCTCCACACAGGGCATTCTGTAGACTGGTCCTATTGGTCTCTACACAGGGCATTCTGTAGACTGGTCCTATTGGTCTCTACACAGGGCATTCTGTAGACTGGTCCTCTCCGTCTCTACACAGGGCATTCTGTAGACTGGTCCTCTCCGTCTCTACACAGGGCATTCTGTAGACTGGTCCTATTGGTCTCTACACAGGGCATTCTGTAGACTGGTCCTCTCCGTCTCTACACAGGGCATTCTGTAGACTGGTCCTCTCCGTCTCTACACAGGGCATTCTGTAGACTGGTCCTATTGGTCTCTACACAGGGCATTCTGTAGACTGGTCCTATTGGTCTCCACACAGGGCATTCTGTAGACTGGTCCTCTCCGTCTCTACACAGGGCATTCTGTAGACTGGTCCTCTCCGTCTCTACACAGGGCATTCTGTAGACTGGTCCTATTGGTCTCTACACAGGGCATTCTGTAGACTGGTCCTCTCCGTCTCTACACAGGGCATTCTGTAGACTGGTCCTCTCCGTCTCTACACAGGGCATTCTGTAGACTGGTCCTCTCCGTCTCTACACAGGGCATTCTGTAGACTGGTCCTATTGGTCTCTACACAGGGCATTCTGTAGACTGGTCCTATTGGTCTCTACACAGGGCATTCTGTAGACTGGTCCTCTCCGTCTCTACACAGGGCATTCTGTAGACTGGTCCTATTGGTCTCCACACAGGGCATTCTGTAGACTGGTCCTATTGGTCTCTACACAGGGCATTCTGTAGACTGGTCCTATTGGTCTCTACACAGGGCATTCTGTAGACTGGTCCTATTGGTCTCTACACAGGGCATTCTGTAGACTGGTCCTCTCCGTCTCTACACAGGGCATTCTGTAGACTGGTCCTATTGGTCTCTACACAGGGCATTCTGTAGACTGGTCCTATTGGTCTCTACACAGGGCATTCTGTAGACTGGTCCTCTCCGTCTCCACACAGGGCATTCTGTAGACTGGTCCTATTGGTCTCTACACAGGGCATTCTGTAGACTGGTCCTCTCCGTCTCTACACAGGGCATTCTGTAGACTGGTCCTATTGGTCTCCACACAGGGCATTCTGTAGACTGGTCCTATTGGTCTCTACACAGGGCATTCTGTAGACTGGTCCTATTGGTCTCTACACAGGGCATTCTGTAGACTGGTCCTCTCCGTCTCCACACAGGGCATTCTGTAGACTGGTCCTCTCCGTCTCCACACAGGGCATTCTGTAGACTGGTCCTATTGGTCTCTACACAGGGCATTCTGTAGACTGGTCCTCTCCGTCTCTACACAGGGCATTCTGTAGACTGGTCCTCTCCGTCTCCACACAGGGCATTCTGTAGACTGGTCCTCTCCGTCTCTACACAGGGCATTCTGTAGACTGGTCCTCTCCGTCTCCACACAGGGCATTCTGTAGACTGGTCCTCTCCGTCTCCACACAGGGCATTCTGTAGACTGGTCCTATTGGTCTCCACACAGGGCATTCTGTAGACTGGTCCTATTGGTCTCCACACAGGGCATTCTGTAGACTGGTCCTCTCCGTCTCTACACAGGGCATTCTGTAGACTGGTCCTATTGGTCTCTACACAGGGCATTCTGTAGACTGGTCCTCTCCGTCTCCACACAGGGCATTCTGTAGACTGGTCCTATTGGTCTCTACACAGGGCATTCTGTAGACTGGTCCTCTCCGTCTCTACACAGGGCATTCTGTAGACTGGTCCTCTCCGTCTCCACACAGGGCATTCTGTAGACTGGTCCTCTCCGTCTCCACACAGGGCATTCTGTAGACTGGTCCTCTCCGTCTCTACACAGGGCATTCTGTAGACTGGTCCTCTCCGTCTCCATACAGGGCATTCTGTAGACTGGTCCTATTGGTCTCTACACAGGGCATTCTGTAGACTGGTCCTATTGGTCTCCACACAGGGCATTCTGTAGACTGGTCCTATTGGTCTCTACACAGGGCATTCTGTAGACTGGTCCTGTCCGTCTCTACACAGGGCATTCTGTAGACTGGTCCTCTCCGTCTCTACACAGGGCATTCTGTAGACTGGTCCTCTCCGTCTCTACACAGGGCATTCTGTAGACTGGTCCTATTGGTCTCTACACAGGGCATTCTGTAGACTGGTCCTCTCCGTCTCTACACAGGGCATTCTGTAGACTGGTCCTCTCCGTCTCTACACAGGGCATTCTGTAGACTGGTCCTCTCCGTCTCTACACAGGGCATTCTGTAGACTGGTCCTCTCCGTCTCTACACAGGGCATTCTGTAGACTGGTCCTCTCCGTCTCCACACAGGGCATTCTGTAGACTGGTCCTATTGGTCTCTACACAGGGCATTCTGTAGACTGGTCCTATTGGTCTCTACACAGGGCATTCTGTAGACTGGTCCTCTCCGTCTCTACACAGGGCATTCTGTAGACTGGTCCTATTGGTCTCTACACAGGGCATTCTGTAGACTGGTCCTATTGGTCTCTACACAGGGCATTCTGTAGACTGGTCCTATTGGTCTCTACACAGGGCATTCTGTAGACTGGTCCTATTGGTCTCTACACAGGGCATTCTGTAGACTGGTCCTATTGGTCTCTACACAGGGCATTCTGTAGACTGGTCCTCTCCGTCTCTACACAGGGCATTCTGTAGACTGGTCCTCTCCGTCTCTACACAGGGCATTCTGTAGACTGGTCCTATTGGTCTCTACACAGGGCATTCTGTAGACTGGTCCTCTCTGTCTCTACACAGGGCATTCTGTAGACTGGTCCTCTCCGTCTCTACACAGGGCATTCTGTAGACTGGTCCTCTCCGTCTCCACACAGGGCATTCTGTAGACTGGTCCTATTGGTCTCTACACAGGGCATTCTGTAGACTGGTCCTATTGGTCTCTACACAGGGCATTCTGTAGACTGGTCCTATTGGTCTCCACACAGGGCATTTTGTAGACTGGTCCTCTCCGTCTCCACACAGGGCATTCTGTAGACTGGTCCTATTGGTCTCTACACAGGGCATTCTGTAGACTGGTCCTATTGGTCTCCACACAGGGCATTTTGTAGACTGGTCCTCTCCGTCTCTACACAGGGCATTCTGTAGACTGGTCCTCTCCGTCTCTACACAGGGCATTCTGTAGACTGGTCCTCTCCGTCTCTACACAGGGCATTCTGTAGACTGGTCCTCTCCGTCTCCACACAGGGCATTCTGTAGACTGGTCCTATTGGTCTCCACACAGGGCATTCTGTAGACTGGTCCTCTCCGTCTCCACACAGGGCATTCTGTTGACTGGTCCTCTCCGTCTCCACACAGGGAATTCTGTAGACTGGTCCTCTCCGTCTCTACACAGGGCATTCTGTAGACTGGTCCTCTCCGTCTCCACACAGGGCATTCTGTAGACTGGTCCTATTGGTCTCTACACAGGGCATTCTGTAGACTGGTCCTATTGGTCTCTACACAGGGCATTCTGTAGACTGGTCCTCTCCGTCTCTACACAGGGCATTCTGTAGACTGGTCCTCTCCGTCTCTACACAGGGCATTCTGTAGACTGGTCCTATTGGTCTCTACACAGGGCATTCTGTAGACTGGTCCTCTCCGTCTCTACACAGGGCATTCTGTAGACTGGTCCTCTCCGTCTCTACACAGGGCATTCTGTAGACTGGTCCTATTGGTCTCTACACAGGGCATTCTGTAGACTGGTCCTATTGGTCTCCACACAGGGCATTCTGTAGACTGGTCCTCTCCGTCTCTACACAGGGCATTCTGTAGACTGGTCCTCTCCGTCTCTACACAGGGCATTCTGTAGACTGGTCCTATTGGTCTCTACACAGGGCATTCTGTAGACTGGTCCTCTCCGTCTCTACACAGGGCATTCTGTAGACTGGTCCTCTCCGTCTCTACACAGGGCATTCTGTAGACTGGTCCTCTCCGTCTCTACACAGGGCATTCTGTAGACTGGTCCTATTGGTCTCTACACAGGGCATTCTGTAGACTGGTCCTATTGGTCTCTACACAGGGCATTCTGTAGACTGGTCCTCTCCGTCTCTACACAGGGCATTCTGTAGACTGGTCCTATTGGTCTCCACACAGGGCATTCTGTAGACTGGTCCTATTGGTCTCTACACAGGGCATTCTGTAGACTGGTCCTATTGGTCTCTACACAGGGCATTCTGTAGACTGGTCCTATTGGTCTCTACACAGGGCATTCTGTAGACTGGTCCTCTCCGTCTCTACACAGGGCATTCTGTAGACTGGTCCTATTGGTCTCTACACAGGGCATTCTGTAGACTGGTCCTATTGGTCTCTACACAGGGCATTCTGTAGACTGGTCCTCTCCGTCTCCACACAGGGCATTCTGTAGACTGGTCCTATTGGTCTCTACACAGGGCATTCTGTAGACTGGTCCTCTCCGTCTCTACACAGGGCATTCTGTAGCCTGGTCCTATTGGTCTCCACACAGGGCATTCTGTAGACTGGTCCTATTGGTCTCTACACAGGGCATTCTGTAGACTGGTCCTATTGGTCTCTACACAGGGCATTCTGTAGACTGGTCCTCTCCGTCTCCACACAGGGCATTCTGTAGACTGGTCCTCTCCGTCTCCACACAGGGCATTCTGTAGACTGGTCCTATTGGTCTCTACACAGGGCATTCTGTAGACTGGTCCTCTCCGTCTCTACACAGGGCATTCTGTAGACTGGTCCTCTCCGTCTCCACACAGGGCATTCTGTAGACTGGTCCTCTCCGTCTCTACACAGGGCATTCTGTAGACTGGTCCTCTCCGTCTCCACACAGGGCATTCTGTAGACTGGTCCTCTCCGTTTCCACACAGGGCATTCTGTAGACTGGTCCTATTGGTCTCCACACAGGGCATTCTGTAGACTGGTCCTATTGGTCTCCACACAGGGCATTCTGTAGACTGGTCCTCTCCGTCTCTACACAGGGCATTCTGTAGACTGGTCCTATTGGTCTCTACACAGGGCATTCTGTAGACTGGTCCTCTCCGTCTCCACACAGGGCATTCTGTAGACTGGTCCTATTGGTCTCTACACAGGGCATTCTGTAGACTGGTCCTCTCCGTCTCTACACAGGGCATTCTGTAGACTGGTCCTCTCCGTCTCCACACAGGGCATTCTGTAGACTGGTCCTCTCCGTCTCCACACAGGGCATTCTGTAGACTGGTCCTCTCCGTCTCTACACAGGGCATTCTGTAGACTGGTCCTCTCCGTCTCCATACAGGGCATTCTGTAGACTGGTCCTATTGGTCTCTACACAGGGCATTCTGTAGACTGGTCCTATTGGTCTCCACACAGGGCATTCTGTAGACTGGTCCTATTGGTCTCTACACAGGGCATTCTGTAGACTGGTCCTGTCCGTCTCTACACAGGGCATTCTGTAGACTGGTCCTCTCCGTCTCTACACAGGGCATTCTGTAGACTGGTCCTCTCCGTCTCTACACAGGGCATTCTGTAGACTGGTCCTATTGGTCTCTACACAGGGCATTCTGTAGACTGGTCCTCTCCGTCTCTACACAGGGCATTCTGTAGACTGGTCCTCTCCGTCTCTACACAGGGCATTCTGTAGACTGGTCCTCTCCGTCTCTACACAGGGCATTCTGTAGACTGGTCCTCTCCGTCTCTACACAGGGCATTCTGTAGACTGGTCCTCTCCGTCTCCACACAGGGCATTCTGTAGACTGGTCCTATTGGTCTCTACACAGGGCATTCTGTAGACTGGTCCTATTGGTCTCTACACAGGGCATTCTGTAGACTGGTCCTCTCCGTCTCTACACAGGGCATTCTGTAGACTGGTCCTATTGGTCTCTACACAGGGCATTCTGTAGACTGGTCCTATTGGTCTCTACACAGGGCATTCTGTAGACTGGTCCTATTGGTCTCTACACAGGGCATTCTGTAGACTGGTCCTATTGGTCTCTACACAGGGCATTCTGTAGACTGGTCCTATTGGTCTCTACACAGGGCATTCTGTAGACTGGTCCTCTCCGTCTCTACACAGGGCATTCTGTAGACTGGTCCTCTCCGTCTCTACACAGGGCATTCTGTAGACTGGTCCTATTGGTCTCTACACAGGGCATTCTGTAGACTGGTCCTCTCTGTCTCTACACAGGGCATTCTGTAGACTGGTCCTCTCCGTCTCTACACAGGGCATTCTGTAGACTGGTCCTCTCCGTCTCCACACAGGGCATTCTGTAGACTGGTCCTATTGGTCTCTACACAGGGCATTCTGTAGACTGGTCCTATTGGTCTCTACACAGGGCATTCTGTAGACTGGTCCTATTGGTCTCCACACAGGGCATTTTGTAGACTGGTCCTCTCCGTCTCCACACAGGGCATTCTGTAGACTGGTCCTATTGGTCTCTACACAGGGCATTCTGTAGACTGGTCCTATTGGTCTCCACACAGGGCATTTTGTAGACTGGTCCTCTCCGTCTCTACACAGGGCATTCTGTAGACTGATCCTCTCCGTCTCTACACAGGGCATTCTGTAGACTGGTCCTATTGGTCTCTACACAGGGCATTCTGTAGACTGGTCCTCTCCGTCTCTACACAGGGCATTCTGTAGACTGGTCCTCTCCGTCTCCACACAGGGCATTCTGTAGACTGGTCCTATTGGTCTCCACACAGGGCATTCTGTAGACTGGTCCTCTCCGTCTCTACACAGGGCATTCTGTAGACTGGTCCTATTGGTCTCCACACAGGGCATTCTGTAGACTGGTCCTCTCCGTCTCTACACAGGGCATTCTGTAGACTGGTCCTCTCCGTCTCTACACAGGGCATTCTGTAGACTGGTCCTCTCCGTCTCTACACAGGGCATTCTGTAGACTGGTCCTCTCTGTCTCCACACAGGGCATTCTGTAGACTGGTCCTCTCCGTCTCTACACAGGGCATTCTGTAGACTGGTCCTCTCCGTCTCCACACAGGGCATTCTGTAGACTGGTCCTCTCCGTCTCTACACAGGGCATTCTGTAGACTGCTCCTCTCCGTCTCCACACAGGGCATTCTGTAGACTGGTCCTCTCCGTCTCTACACAGGGCATTCTGTAGACTGGTCCTCTCCGTCTCTACACAGGGCATTCTGTAGACTGGTCCTCTCCGTCTCTACACAGGGCATTCTGTAGACTGGTCCTCTCCGTCTCCACACAGGGCATTCTGTAGACTGGTCCTATTGGTCTCTACACAGGGCATTCTGTAGACTGGTCCTATTGGTCTCTACACAGGGCATTCTGTAGACTGGTCCTCTCCGTCTCTACACAGGGCATTCTGTAGACTGGTCCTCTCCGTCTCTACACAGGGCATTCTGTAGACTGGTCCTCTCCGTCTCTACACAGGGCATTCTGTAGACTGGTCCTCTCCGTCTCCACACAGGGCATTCTGTAGACTGGTCCTATTGGTCTCCACACAGGGCATTCTGTAGACTGGTCCTCTCCGTCTCCACACAGGGCATTCTGTTGACTGGTCCTCTCCGTCTCCACACAGGGAATTCTGTAGACTGGTCCACTCCGTCTCTACACAGGGCATTCTGTAGACTGGTCCTCTCCGTCTCCACACAGGGCATTCTGTAGACTGGTCCTATTGGTCTCTACACAGGGCATTCTGTAGACTGGTCCTATTGGTCTCTACACAGGGCATTCTGTAGACTGGTCCTCTCCGTCTCTACACAGGGCATTCTGTAGACTGGTCCTCTCCGTCTCTACACAGGGCATTCTGTAGACTGGTCCTATTGGTCTCTACACAGGGCATTCTGTAGACTGGTCCTCTCCGTCTCTACACAGGGCATTCTGTAGACTGGTCCTCTCCGTCTCTACACAGGGCATTCTGTAGACTGGTCCTATTGGTCTCTACACAGGGCATTCTGTAGACTGGTCCTATTGGTCTCCACACAGGGCATTCTGTAGACTGGTCCTCTCCGTCTCTACACAGGGCATTCTGTAGACTGGT